>NC_090363.1:6678841-6903841 GCF_035084215.1 Heptranchias perlo
CCCTCCCCTCCCCCACAGTTAACACTGATACTCTCCCCTCCCTCACAGTTAATACTGATACTCTCCCCTCCCCCACAGTTAACACTGATACCCTCCCCTCCCCCACAGTTCATGCTGATACTCTCCCCTCCCTCACAGTTAATACTGATACCCTCCCCTCCCCCACAGTTAACACTGATACTCTCCCCTCCCTCACAGTTAATACTGATACTCTCCCCTCCCCCACAGTTAACACTGATACCCTCCCCTCCCCCACAGTTCATGCTGATACTCTCCCCTCCCCCACAGTTAACACTGATACCCTCCCCTCCCCCACAGTTAACACTGATACTCTCCCCTCCCCCACAGTTAACACTGATACCCTCCCCTCCCCCACAGTTAATACTGATACCTTCCCCTCCCCCACAGTTAACACTGATACCCTCCCCTCCCCCGGGATGTAGCGACACACGTTAATCAGGCCATAACAAATGCAAACAAAGCACTGGGATTGATTTCAAGAGAGATAGAATTGAAAAGCAGAGAAGTTATGTTAAACTTGTATAGAATCTTGATTAGACCACACTTGAAGTACTGTGAACTGTTCTGGTCTCCGTATTATAAACAGGATAGAGGGGCACTGGAGAAGGTACAAAAAAGATTTACTAGGATGATACCAGAATTGAGAGATTATAACCATCAGGAAAGATTGAACAGGCCGGGGCTCTTTTCTCTGGAAAAGAGAAGACCGAGGGGTGACCTGATAGAGGCCTTTAAGATTATGAAAGGGTTCGATAGGGTAGATGTAGAGAAGATGTTTCCACTTGTGGGGGAGACCAGAACTAGGGGCCATAAATATAAGATAGTCATTAGATCCAATAGGAAATTCAGGAGAAGCTTCTTTACCCAGAGAGTGGTGAGAATGTGGAACTCGCTACCACAAGGAGTAGTTGAGGCAAATAGCATAGAGGCATTTAAGGGGATGCTAGATAAACACATGATGGAGAAAGGAATATGTTGATTGGGTGAGATGGAGTAGGGAGGGAGGGGGCTCGTGTGGAAAAATCAGAGAGCAAGTTATTTTCTTAATGGCGAGAGACTGGAAAGTACTGCAGTACAAAGGGATCTGGGGGTCCTAGTGCAAGAAAATCAAAAAGTTAGTATGCAGGTGCAGCAGGTGATCAAGAAAGCCAACGGAATGTTGGCTTTTATTGCTAGGGGGATAGAATATAAAAACAAGGAGGTATTGCTGCAGTTATATAAGGTATTGGTGAGACCGCACCTGGAATACTGCATACAGTTTTGGTCTCCATACTTAAGAAAAGACATACTTGCTCTCGAGGCAGTACAAAGAAGGTTCACTCGGTTAATCCCGGGGATGAGGGGGCGGACATATGAGGAGAGGTTGAGTAGATTGGGACTCTACTCATTGGAGTTCATAAGAATGAGAGGCGATCTTATTGAAACATATAAGATTGTGAAGGGTCTTGATCGGGTGGATGCAGTAAGGATGTTCCCAAAGATGGGTGAAACTAGAACTAGGGGGCATAATCTTAGAATAAGGGGCTGCTCTTTCAAAACTGAGATGAGGAGAAACTTCTTCACTCAGAGGGTGGTAGGTCTGTGGAATTTGCTGCCCCAGGAAGCTGTGGAAGCTACATCATTAGATAAATTTAAAACAGAAATAGACAGTTTCCTAGAAGTAAAGGGAATTAGGGGTTATGGGGAGCGGGCAGGAAATTGGACATGAAGCTGAGTTCGGATCGGTCAATGCCCTGTGGGTGGCGGAGAGGGCCCAGGGGCTATGTGGCCGGGTCCTGCTCCGACTTCTTGTGTTCTTTAGATTTGTGGTTGGGATCAGATCAGCCATGATCTTATTGAATGGCGGAGCAGGCTCGAGGGGCCGATTGGCCTACTCCTGCTCCAATTTCTTATGTTCTTATGTTCTAACATGAACACCAGCACGGACCTGTTGGGCTGAATGGCCACTTTTTGTTCTGTACATTCGATGTAATTCCATGTAAAACTCCTGTTTCTGCTAGAACAGAGATTAGTGAGTGATTTGAAAGAGGTGTTTAAAATTAGGAAGGGGTGGGTTAGGATCGACAGAAACAAACTGTTTCCAGTGATCGAGGGGGGTTTGGGACAAGCGGACAAAAAAGAAAGAATGAAAGACTTACATTTATACAGCGCCTTTCATGACCTCAGGATATCCCAAAGTACTTTACAGCCAACGAAGTACTTTTTGCAGTGTAGTCGCTGTTGTAATGTAGGAAACGCAGCAGCCAATTTGCGCACAGCAAGATCCCACAAACAGCAATGTGATAATGACCTATTTTACTGATGTTGGTTGAGGGAAAAATATTGGCCAGGAGGAACTCCCCCTGCTCTTCTTCGAAATAGTGGCCATGGGATCTTTTATGTCCACCTGAGAGGACAGACAGGGCCTAGGTTTAATGTCTGAACTGAAAGATATCACCTACCGACAGTGCAGCACTCCCTCAGTACTGCACCGGGAGTGTCGGCCTGGATTTTCTGTTCAAGTCCCTGGAGTAGGACTTGAACCCATGACTTTCTAACTCAGAGGTGAGAGAGCTACTCACTGAGCCAATGGTTGGTTGAATGGGGTCAGTGGAGGTCACAAAAGAACAGCGTCAGAGGAACAGAGAGTATGGGTGGGATGTGCTTGTAGGACTGGAGGAGGTTACAGAGATGGATACAGAGACAAGGCAATGAAGGGATTTAAACACGAGGGTGAGAATTTTAAATTTGAGACGATGAGGGAGCCAATATAGGTCAGCAAGGGCAGGATGATGGGTGAGCGAGACTTGGTGTGGGATAGGATACAGGCAGAAGACTTTTGGATGAGCTGAAGTTTACGGAGGGTGGAGAATGGGAGGCCGGCCAGAAGAATATTGGAATAGTCGTGTCTGAAGATGAGAAAGGCATGGATTAATAATAAGTAATTTATTACGATGTGCGTTTCGACAGCACCTCCCAAACCCGCGACCTCTACCACCTAGAAGGACAAGGGCAGCAGGTACATGGGAACAACACCACCTGCACGTTCCCCTCCAAGTCACACACCATCCCGACTTGGAAATATATCGCCGTTCCTTCATCGTCGCTGGGTCAAAATCCTGGAACTCCCTTCCTAACAGCACTGTGGGAGAACCGTCACCACACGGACTGCAGCGGTTCAAGAAGGCGGCTCACCACCAACTTCTCAAGGGCAATTAGGGATGGGCGATAAATGCCGGCCTCGCCAGCGACGCCCACATCCTATGAACGAATAAAAGAAAATTCCCTACATTACAACAGTGACTATGCTTCAAAAGTAGCTCAGTGGCTTTGGGACAACCTGAGGTTGTGAAAGGTGCTATATCAATGCAAGCCTTTCTTTCTTTTCTTTATTACAAAGTTCAGAAACAATGAGGTTAGTTTCCTTTTCTTCTCCTGCTGTCCTGTGGGGGAAAGGCACTCAATCCGTTTGCCAGGGTGCTTCCTGCTTGGGTTGTGGTTTCAGCTGGAGTAGGGGAATGGAGGGATTATCCAGTATGCAAATCTCAGAGCCACACTCCATTGCGTCACTCACTCCACCATCTAAATCCAGACAAAGTGACATCTCGTGAAAGGATGCATCATAAGTGCAAGTAACTACTGCTTGTAAAAACTAACGACTGCCCCGAGGTGTATCTTGGGCGGGGATTCATGGTCCTCAGACTTCGTGGGAGAGCTGCGTTGAGGCTGGACTCACCTGTTGGTCGGGTTGCTGTGAGTTGCTGGGAGGGTTTGCCCTCTCCCTCTCTCCCTGAGTGAGGGTGTAACGCTGCTGCTCTCCGAATCCCGCCCGCCCACCAGGAATGATTGGGATAGCACAGGGGGTGAAGTCAGAGTTACTCAGAATTTTTTTTTTTATTCGTTCATAGGATGTGGGCGTCGCTGGCGAGGCCGGCATTTATTGCCCATCCCTAATTGCCCTCGAGAAGGTGGTGGTGAGCCGCCTTCTTGAACCGCTGCAGTCTGTGTGGTGACGGTTCTCCCACAGTGACGTTAGGAAGGGAGTTCCAGGATTTTGACCCAGCGACGATGAAGGAACGGCGATATATTTCCAAGTCGGGATGGTGTGTGACTTGGAGGGGAACGTGCAGGTGGTGTTGATCCCATGTACCTGCTGCCCTTGTCCTTCTAGGTGGTAGAGGTTGCGGGTTTGGGAGGTGCTGTCGAAGAAGCCTTAGCGAGTTGCTGCAGTGCATCCTGTGGATGGTACACACTGCAGCCACTGTGCGCCAGTGGTGAAGGGAGTGAATGTTTAGGGTGGTGGATGGCGTGCCAATCAAGCGGGCTGCTTTGTCCTGGATGGTGTCGAGCTTCTTGAGTGTTGTTGGAGCTGCACTCATCCAGGCAAGTGGAGAGTATTCCATCACACTCCTGACTTGTGCCTTGTAGATGGTGGAAAGGCTTTGGGGAGTCAGGAGGTGAGTCACTCGCTGCAGAATACCCAGCCTCTGACCTGCTCTTGTAGCCACAGTATTTATGTAGCTGGTCCAGTTAAGTTTCTGGTCAATGGTGACCCCAGGATGTTGATGGTGGGGGATTCGGCGATGGTAATGCCATTGAATGTCAAGGGGAGGTGGTTAGACTCTCTCTTGTTGGAGATGGTCATTGCCTGGCACTTGTCTGGCGTGAATGTTATCAGCCCAAGCCTGGATGTTGTCCAGGCCTTGCTGCATGCGGGCACGGACTGCTTCATTATTTGAGGGGTTGCGAATGGAACTGAACACTGTGCAATCATCAGCGAACATCCCCATTTCTGACCTTATGATGGAGGGATGGTCATTGATGAAGCAGCTGAAGATGGTTGGGCCTAGGACACTGCCCTGAGGAACTCCTGAGCAATGCCCTGGGGCTGAGATGATTGGTCTCCGACAACCACTACCATCTTCCTTTGTGCTCGGTATGACTCCAGCCACTGGAGAGTTTTCCCCCTGATTCCCATTGACTTCAATTTTATTCGGGCTCCTTGGTGCCACACTCGGTCAAATGCTGCCTTGATGTCAAGGGCAGTCACTCTCACCTCACCTCTGGAATTCAGCTCTTTTGCCCATGTTTGGACCAAGGCTGTAATGAGGTCTGGAGCCGAGTGGTCCTGGCGGAACCCAAACTGAGCATTGGTGAGCAGGTTATTGGTGAGTAAGTGCCGCTTGATAGCACTGTCGATGACACCTTCTATCACTTTGCTGATGATTGAGAGTAGACCGATGGGACGGTAATTGGCCGGATTGGATTTGTCCTGCTTTTTGTGGACAGGACATACCTGGGCAATTTTCCACATTGTCGGGTAGATGCCAGTGTTGTAGCTGTACTGGAACAGCTTGGCTAGAGGCGCAGCTAGTTCTGGAGCACTGGAGAATGTACATCCCTTGTGTCACTTCCATGGAGGTTGGAGAGCGAAAGAAAGAACTTGCATTTATATCACGCCTTTCATGACCTCAGGACGTCCCAAAGCACTTTACAGCCAATTAAGTACTTTTGAAGTGTTGACGCTGTTATAATGTAGGAAAAGCGGCAGCCAATTTGCGCACAGCAAGATCCCACAGACAGCACTGTGATAATCTGCTTTGGTGATGTTGGTTGAGGGACAACTATTTCCAGGACACTGGGGAGAACTCCCCTGCTCTTCTTCTAAATAGCGGCTGTGGGATCTTTTCCGTCCAACTGAGAGGGCAGACGGGGCCTCGGTTTAACATCTCATCCAAAAGACGGCACCTCCGACAGTGCAGCACTCCCTCAGTATTCACTGGGAGTGTCAGCCTGGATTTTGTGCTCAAGTCTCTGGAGTGGGGCTCGAACCCACAACTGACACCGTGACATAACTTCCCATAATTGACAGTAGTCCTGACATGACTTCTGGCATGATTTTGGCAGACAAACTTAACATATTGGCATGGGCTTTCTTCTTCTTGCCATTTTAATGCAGCCTTTACCCTGTTTGAGATAACCAGGTTAACAGCTCCACTGAAATAGTGCTCAGGGAAGCATCGTAATGATATGGTCCAATAGTAGCAACGGACAATTCAAGGGGCAGATTTCCCTGTTCCTGTTCCTAGGGCTATTGAATCACCCGGGTGCAGCCAATACAGGAAAATCAGGTGTTCAATGTTCCTCTATTCAATGTGCCCCAGAGCCCAATAGCCCCAGGCAATAAGGAAAATCGTCCCCCAGCCTCTCTCTCACTATTTCTCTCTTTCACTGTATCTCTCTCACGCTCTCTCTCTCACTTTATTGCTCTCTCTCTTTCTCTCTCTCTCTCTTTCTCTCTCCTCTCTCTCTCCTTCTCTCTCTTTCTCGCTTACTCACTCTCTCATTTTTTTTTCTCTCTTGCTTTATTGCTCTCTATCTCTCTTTCTCTCTCCTCTCTCTCTCGTTCTCTCTCTCTCTTTCCCTCTCCTCTCTCTCTCTTTCCTCTCTCTCTTTCTCGCTTTCTCACTCATTTTTTTTTCTCTCTTGCTCTCTCTTGCTTTATTGCTCTCTATCTCTCTTTCTCTCTCTCTATTGCTCTCTCTCTCTCTTTCTCTCTCCTCTCTCTCTCTTTCTCTCTCTCTCTCTTTCTCGCTTTCTCACTAATTTTTTTTTCTCTCGTGCTCTCTCTTGCTTTATTGCTCTCTATCTCTCTTTCTCTCTCTCTATTGCTCTCTCTCTCTCTCCTCTCACTATTTCGTCGATGGGTCATTGCTCCCGAACGTCAAGTGCAAAAATCTCCCCAATTTCTGTTTCGTAAATGCTGCTTTGTTCGCTAGAACCGTTTCCTTATTTTCGGTTTGAGGCATTGCGATTTCCACTTCCTTCTGTGATTGACTGATGGTGATTGTTCGCTCAGTCACCAGTGAATCAGCCTGGTGGGTTTGTAATAAGTGAGTGTGTAAAGACACTCTGGTTCACACCGGTGAGTAACCTCCTGACCGGGCCAGCGAGAGGTCACAACATGTGAAGGGGCCACTTTGCGGGCTGTGTGGGACTGATATGGGCATTGTGCGGAAAATGTAGGTGCTCTACAGCGTTGTGGGATGGATTTTGGAAACCTGTGATATGGACCTCGCCAATACATTGTGGGACTCATTAATAAATATTCCTTTTTACCCTTGTACTCAGTAAGCTTCCCATCATTCCATGGCAGACAAACCATACAGGTAACCCACCATTAACCCAGATACTAGAAAGACATTATCAAGTTACTTTCTAAGCATGCCTCTATGTATTTGGGCTAGTTCCTAGAGTCATAGAATCTTACAGCACAGAAGGAGGCCGTTCGGCCCATCGTGCCTGTGCCGACTCTTTGAAAGAGCTATCCAATTAGTCCCACTTCCTTGCTCTTTCCCCACAGCCCTGTAATTGTTTTCCTTATTATCCAATTCCCTTTTGAAAGTTATTATTGAATCTACTTCCACCGCCCTTTCAGGCAGCGCATTCCAGATCATAACAACTCGCTGTGTGTAAAAAAAAATTCTCCTCATCTCCCCCTCTGGTTCTTTTGCCAATTACCTTAAATCTGTGTCCACTGGTTACCGACCCTCCTGCCAGTGGAAACAATTTCTCCCTCTTCGCCCCATCAAAAACCCTTCATCGTTTTGAAAACCTCTATTAAATTTGGAAGCCGTTATCTTCAGAATCTGTGTGGGGGCTTTTATTTTTTTTCTCTCTGGCTTGAAAGACGTTTTACCAGCTCGGAGTTAAAGTCACGGGAGCTTGTGCGGGGATTGACTGGCGGTGAAACAGTTAACCGCTCAGAGGGGATTTGCGCTTGTAATCTTTTCCATGTCAACTCCACATAAAGGAAGTTGCTTTAAGGGGCCGTTCCACTATAAAAGAGGCACTGATTCAAGGGGATTACTGGAACTCCAATACTTCCTGCATCATTCGCCCTTTTCCTCTTGGCAGACTCTCCCGAGACCCCCTCGCAATGAGACTAGCCCGCCTCATTCAGCAAACAGCGCCTGTGCTAATCCTGTTGCAAAACAGCACTAAACGGCGACAGGCTTTACTGACGTGTTCTGACATCTCCAGCCCTGTTGATCTTTATAACTATTTGCAGCTGCTGTTTTTTTCCACGCTGTTTTATTTTGGGATTTTCTTTTCTTGTCATGCCTGTGTTATTTTTCTCAGCTGAAAACAAAAAGAAAAAAAAATCTGCAGCAGCTTTCTGGTAAACTGATTGTGGAGACAAGAATCTGCTTCACTTCAGCTACTTTTTCTCCTGACCTTTTCTTTCCCTTCCTACTTCCCGCTCGCGCGGCCCCCCTCCTCTTATCTCCTGACTGAAGTTGGCACCTGAGGTTGCCCACCCTCCAATTCCTGGAGTCTCCAGGAATTGCAGATTAATCTCCCACTGCTGCCAGCAAAAACAGCCGGGAGGAAAATCACAGGGGCGTTCAAAAAAGATTTTTTTTTCATTTTCTTCAAATGCTTCTGTTTATTAGTTATAAAAATATTGGAGATGGGGGGAAAAAAAGGGCTGTTTGACTGACAGTCAAGAATCATCCAATTGGGTAATGAG
This sequence comes from Heptranchias perlo, assembly GCF_035084215.1. NCBI lineage: Eukaryota > Metazoa > Chordata > Chondrichthyes > Hexanchiformes > Hexanchidae > Heptranchias > Heptranchias perlo. The sequence continues at coordinate 6,687,375 of NC_090363.1, forward strand.
GGGTCTACTCGTGTTTCGATTGGTGCAGGAAGGAGTTAGGCCCTGAGCATGGCGCCCAATAGTTGGCGGAGGTGGGGTGCGGAGGCGGGAAGGGAGGGGGTGTGAGGGGGGTGAGGCAGTGATGAAACCTCCAGGAATATGTTCAGCTAGAGTTGGCAACCCTGATCTGGAGGTCAGTTTTGCGAGTTCACGCCAGTGCTGAGGTGCTGCCCCGTTGCCGGTGCGCGTAGAAATGATTTTCTTTCTGACACGGAGCAGCTGTGAGTGCGAGGCCCTGCTGGAGGCCCCGGGGCCTTTGGAAAATTGACCCTAAGGTTATTGTTGCCCAAGTGACCATTCTTCCTGGGGGAAGCCGGCACGCTTAAGGCCTGATATTAACCAAACCCGCTCAGTGGGAACCGGGGTGGGTTCAGGTTTGGGTCGGACGCCCATTTTACGCCCCTTGGAAACTAAAATCAGGTGGGGTGTAAATCAGGCAGTTAATCTGCGGGTTAGGTTAAATTACCCACATATTACTGTGTATAGTGCTCCTGAATATAGTTTTAGCACACTCTATCTTACTATATGCAGTGCTCATGTATATAATATATACCACACTCTATATTACTATACATAGTGCTACATATAATATATACCACACTCTATATTACTATACATAGTGCTACATATAATATATACCACACTCTATATTACTATATAAAGTGCTCCTCTACATAAGACACACCATAATCCATATTACTGCATAGTGCTTCTGTATATAATATATGCAACAGTCTATATTATTGTATATAGTGCTCCTCAACATAATATATACCGTGATATTTATTACTGTATATGTGCCTTGTATATAATATATACTACATTCTATGTTACTGTATAAAGTGCCACTGTATATAATATATACCACTCTCTATATTACAGTATAAAGTGCTACTGTGTATATGATATATACCACACTCTGTATTACTGTATATAGTGATCCTGTATATAATTTATACCACACTCTGTATTACTGTATATAGTGATCCTGTATATAATTTATACCACACTCTGTATGACTGTATATAGTGATCTTGTATATAATTTATACCACACTCTGTATGACTGTATATAGTGATCCTGTATATAATTTATACCACACTCTGTATGACTGTATATAGTGATCCTGTATATAATTTATACCACACTCTGTATGACTGTATAAAGTGCTACTGTATATATATGATATATATGACACTCATTACTGTATATAGTGATTCAGTATAAAATATACACCACACTTTACATGATTGTATTAAGTGCTCCTGCACATAATATATACCACACTCTATATTACTGTATAAGGCGTTACTGTATATAATATATAACACACTATATTACTGTATAAAGTGCTCCTGTATATAATATATATAATCACCAAAAGCTAGTGGACAGATACAAAAAATAATTTAAAAGGCTAATGGAATGTTGGCCTTTATTTCAAGAGGGCTGGAATACAAAGGGGTGGAGGTTATGTTACAGCCGTATGAAGCTCTGGTTAGAGCCCATCTGGAGACTGGGTTCAGTTCTGGGCACCGCACCTCAGGAAGGATAGATTGGCCTTGGAGGGGGTGCAGCGCAGATTCACCAGAATGATACCGGGGCTGAAAGGGTTAAATTACGAGGGCAGGTTGCATAGACAAGGCTTGTATTCCCTCGAATATAGATGATTAAAGGGTGATCTAATTGAGAAATTTAAAATGATCAAAGGATTTTGGGAAGAAACTATTTCCTCTGGTGTGATGGGAGTTCAGAACAAAAGGGCATAAACTTAAAATCAGAACTAGGTCATTCAGGGGTGGTGTCAGGAAACACTTCTTCACACAGTGAATGTTACTGGAGATAACACCACTGATACCATCCCTCTCCCTGTACAGTATAGAGGACAGTGAATGTTACTGGAGATAACACCACTGATACCATCCCTCTCCCTGTACAGTATAGAGGACAGTGAATGTTACTGGATATAACACCACTGATACCATCCCTCTCCCTGTACAGTATAGACGACAGTGTATGTTACTGGAGATAACACCACTGATACCATCCCTCTCCCTGTACAGTATAGACGACAGTGTATGTTACTGGAGATAACACCACTGATACCATCCCTCTCCCTGTACAGTATAGACGACATTGAATGTGACTGGAGATAACACCACTGATACCATCCCTCTCCCTGTACAGTATAGAGGACAGTGAATGTTACTGGAGATAACACCACTGATACCATCCCTCTCCCTGTACAGTATAGAGGACAGTGAATGTTACTGGATATAACACCACTGATACCGTCCCTCTCCCTGTACAGTATAGAGGACAGTGAATGTTACTGGAGATAACACCACTGATACCGTCCCTCCCCCTGTACAGTATAGAGGACAGTTTATGTTACTGGAGATAACACCACTGATACCGTCCCTCTCCCTGTACAGTATAGAGGACAGTGAATGTTACTGGAGATAACACCACTGATACCGTCCCTCTCCCTGTCTGAGGCTGAACCAGACCATTCGGATTCCTATTTGACCCTGAGTTGAGCTTTCGACTATATATCCGCTCCAACACCAATACCGCCAACTTCCACCTCCGTAACATCACCCATCTCCGCCCTGGCCTCCACTCATCTGCTGCTGAAACCCTCATCCATGCCTTTGTTACCTCTAGACTTGACTATTCCTGGCCGGCCTCCCATCTTCCACCCTCCATAAACTTGAGCTCATCCAAAACTCTGCTGCCCGTATCCTAATTCGCACCAAGTCCGGTTCACCCATCACCCCATGACCGACATTGGCTCCCGGTCCAGCAACGCCTCGATTTTAAAATTCTCATCCTTGTTTCCAAATCCCTTCATGGCCTCGCCCCCTTCCCTATCTCCTGTAACCTCCTCCAGTCCTTAAACCTTCCAAGATCTCTGCTATCCTCCAATTCTGGCCTCTTGCGCATCCCTGATTTTCATCACTCCACCATTGGCCGTGCCTTCAGCTGCCTAGGCCCTAAGCTCTGGAATTCCCTCCCTAAACCTCTCCGCCTCTCTCTCCTTTAAGACGCTCCTTAAAACCTACCTCTTTGACAAAGCTTTTGGTCACCTGTCCTAATATCTCTTTATGTGGCTCGATGTCAATTTTTGTTTGATAATCGCTCCTGTGAAGCGCCTTGGGACGTTTTACTACGTTAAAGGCGCTATATAAATGCAAGTTGTTGTTGGTGTTGAGTAAAACATCCCTTGAAAATATGCATGGTTGCTAAGGGAATGGGAGGGGGGTGCCTAATGGGCCAGTTAGTACGTTCAGTGTTGTGGTGTGGAACTCGGTTGTACAGACGAGGAACGTCCAAGCGTAGATGCCCGTAGTGGGATGAGTCAGCTGATCCCAGTCAGGGCAACAGAAGATGCCCTCAGTGCCGCTGAGCTAGCGAGAGTCTTGACCACATTTTCCAATGACTCACGCCGCGAGAAGAGGGTTTTATGTGCGCGGGCGCTGGGGCGAGGACGCGGTTCCACACACGCCCACCCTGGCGGCCGAAAATCCCGCTGACCCTCAAGGCTAAATAGCCCACCACCTGCGCTGTCGGCGTGGAGCCTCGTCCACCGTGATGACCCTTCCGTTTTCTGTTTCTGCGCTCCCATCGGCCCCAGCGAGGACGAAAAGGAGAATTCGGCCTGTCGTGTCTGGGCTCCCACATGGGGACCAGAGGAAACTAGAGAGAGAGAGAGAGAGAGAGAAAAAACTACAAATAAAAAAGAAAATCACCGGGGATTTCGGGGACCAATTTTAACCTAAGTCACCGGGCGGGAATCCCACAGGATCAGGTGGAACGCCCGTGTAAAACCAACGTTGCAACCCGATCCCATGGGATTCCCGTCGGGCGAATTAGGCTAAAGTTGCCCCCTACTGTATATGTTTTGGATTTTCAGTGGTGGCGGAAAGGAGAGATCCAGAAGGAAAGGGTTAAAGACTTTTAACATCTGGTTGCACTCAAGGTTCCTGCGGCTTAGTCATATTCCTCGCCGGCATTCAGGGGATGACACAGGAAAGGCTCAGCACGCAAAGCCAGCATCAGCTGACCACAGATCAATGCCGGGTTTGACTGCACCGATTAGCGATGCCTGGGTGAATTCTGCGATTTGAAACGGTGCCCGAGACCCCCCCCGCCCCCCCCTCCTCAGGCCCCAGAGATCGCTCACTGTATGACGCAGACTCCACAAACGCCTCTTGACACTCAAGGCCCACATCTGTCTCGACTCAAAAGATCCCCCACAGTAAATCTTAAATTCACCGGTTAACCCTTGTTGTTACCCAAGAGAGTTTATGGGGGAGAAATTTAGCTTGGCGATAACGCCAACATCCATTGACGGATGAAGTGAGTGGGCAAAACTGTGGCAGATGGAGTTGAATGTGGGGAAGTGTGAGGTCGTCCACTTTGGATCTACGAAAGATAAATCAGAGTATTTTCTAACTGATGTGAAATTGGGAACTATGGAGGAGCAAAGCAATTTCAGGGACAACGTACAGAAATCACTAAGAGCTAGTGGACAGGTACCAAAAATAATTTAAAAGGCGAATGGAATGTCGGCCTTTATCTCAAGGGGGCTATGTTATGCTACAGCTATACAGAGCTCTGGTTAGACTCCGTCTGGAGTTCAGTTCTGGGCACCGCACCTCAGGAAGGATATACTGGCCTTGGAGGGGGTGCAGTGCAGGTTCACCAGAATGATACCGGGGCTAAAAGGGTTAAATTATGAGGACAGGTTGCACAGACTAGGCTTGTATTCCCTTGAGTATAGGAGATTAAGGGGTGATCTAATTGAGGTGTTTAAGATGATTAAAGGAATCGAGGGGGTAGATAGAGAGAAACTATTTCCTCTGGTGTGGGGGGAGTCCAGAACAAGGGGGCATAACCTTAAAATTAGAACTCGGCCGTTCAGGGGTGATGTCAGGAAGCGTTTCGTCACACAAAGGGGAGTGGGAATCTGGAACTCTCTCCCTCAAAAAGCTGTTGAGGCTGGGGGTCAATTGGAAATGTCAAAACTGAGATTGATGGATTTTTGTTAGGCAAAGGGTATTAAGGGTTAGGGAACCATGGCAGGTAGATGGAGTTAAGATACAGGTCAGCCATGATCTGATTGAATAGCGGAACAGGCTCGAGGGGCTGAACGGCCTCCTCCTGTTCTTATGTTCCTGTGAATCAGCCCGCTGTTATACGCCCGCTTGGTATTCAGTGCTGTTGAAGGGAATTGAATATCGGGCCTGGAGTCTATCGGGCAGCAGATCGCTACAGTCTAAGATGGATTTCCATCGCTATGTCCTTCTACTGTTGTTGAGTTAATTTCCCGAGAGTCTGCACCACAGGCAGGGCCTCGCATTAGGCCGGGGGCTTATCGAAGAATTCTTGGGGGCACTGCCTGCACATCTTCTGCTCATTGGCATTGATAGGGGGAGAATTTCAGGCAGTGAACCTGCGATGCGATGCCACCTGCTGCAATGCTGCCTTTCTCGCCCACCTCCCGCCCGCCCTCCCCTTCACCCTGGCACTGGACAGGAGCACGAGGACTTCCTTCCCCAGGCCATTAATACGGTTCGGGGGCCTAGCGCCAACGGAATGGGACAGGAAATTTAAGCCTGGTTGTAGGCCTCTCGGACCTGCGCCTTTAAGTTGGGCCTTCATCGCGGAGGCCTCCCTGGCTGTTAATGGAGATCAGCATCAAGAAGGTGCTGGGTACTTGTCAAACATCCTCAGGGGAGACGGGGGAAAGACTTTTCAGCCTGCTCCCCAGGACCTCTATAGACCATCAGATCGGCCAATGTCCGGGGGGGCAGTTCACAGCGGCGGGTTTCACTGGACGGAGATTCACTGGGTGCAGAGCAGCAGGAACATGAGGTGGGATCTCAAGACATGGCCCCTGCTGTCTCATCCGCCACAGTGTGATGGGTATGTGCCTACTGCAGGTCCCCATTCCCGCTCCCGGCCCGTCCGGCCTCCCCGGCCCAGGGAACTCCCAGGGCAACGTGAGAGGGGCGAAGACTCTTACCTACACCATTTTGTTTTAACCGTTGTGCCTGGGCATCCTAATGATGAGACTTAGGCCCAGAAAATGGGAGGGGGGGGCGATGGGGGGGGTGGGGGGGGGGGTGTGGGATGCATCTGGACTCACCCAGGAGGAGAGACCACTTGAGTGAGGCGCTGGGCGCGCGGGGAGAGGTGGGCGCCCGGCACTTTGTGGCGCTGCACTCCCGGCAACAGTCGCTGGGGCGGAGCTTCCTGTCCCTGTAGCCAGGGGCTAGCGCTGGACGCAGGGAATACAGGGGAGTGGGGCGGGGAGGGGCACAGCCACCTGACGAGCGGGCTTGCTGCACCGGAAAAGAAAATCGGGCGGAGCGTAAAAACGGGCAGCCGATGTCGAGCGCCCGTTTTTGCGATGCCACCCGAGTCGAATATCACCCTCTACCCAGTGACTTCAAATCGCACCGTGGCGAGTTGAGTTCACTGGATCTGGCGGCCTGTGGATTAGCACCGGAAGGAAATAGATGGATTGTCATTAAAACTGGTTTCACTAAACGTCCTTCAGGAAAAGTAGACTGCCACCCTCACCCAGTCTGGCCTAACCGTGACTCCAGTTATACGCTACATGATTCTTAATGCCCTCAGGGCAACTGGGGGCGATAGATGCTGTTCACCTCCCAAACGCAAACTGAAACGTTAAAAACAAGTGGAAAGTAGGGTTGCCAAATCTGGTTGGACATACTCCTGCTGATTTCATCACACTATGAGTTGTAATGATCTGGAATGCATTGCTTGAAAGGGCGGTGGAAGCAGATTCAATAATAACTTTCAAAAGGGAATTTGATAAACACTTGATGAAGAAATATTTGCAGTGCTATGGGGAAAGAGCTGAGGGGAGTGGGACTAATTGGACAGCACTTTCAAAGAGCCGGCACAGGCACGATAGGCCGAACGGCCTCCTTCTCCGCTGTAAGATTCTATTCTAATCTATAAGTATCTCGAGCTGTTTCCCAAGGTCGAGACTTTCACGTCCAATTTTGGTGCTGTTGTAGACGCTCCTGACTTAACCTCCGAGGGGGAGTAGGTGCCCACGAGGGTAAAGCACCATGAGGGGGAAAGAGTCCGAAATCACTCCCCGACCTTTCCTCACCCTGAAGCTTTATCAAGGAAGGGCAGGAGATGTCCGTGCCATGAATCAATCAATGTTTTTGCAGTGCTGACTGGCTGCGTTCCACAGATAAAAGATTTCCATGACTTAGCAGCACGCGAAGCACTTCTACCCACAGAAAATTGCATCATTTAATATTTACACATCTCGTGACCTTCAAGCTGACTTTTTGACCAGATGTTCGGTCAGCTCCGTGTTAAAGGTAATTAATCGACGCAAAAGGGGGGTTCATTTTAAACTCTCTGCAATGGTGTGTGAAAGTGGGGGGGGGCGATATCGGATTGGACGCCCCTGCCTGATTTCTCTTTCCGTTGACTTCAATGAATCATGGAATCATAGAATGATACAGCACAAATGGAGGCCGTTCGGCCCACCGTGCCTGTGCCGGCTCTTTTGAAAGAGCTATCCCAATTAGTCCCACTCCCCCTTGCTCTTTCCCCGTAGCCCTGCAAATGTTCCCCTTGAAGTATTTATCCAATTCCCTTTTGAAAGTTATTATTGAATCTGCTTCCACCGCCCTTTCAGGCAGCGCATTCCAGATCATAACAACTCGCTGCATAAAAAAAATTCTCTATTCTCCCCTCTGGCTCTTTTGCCAATTACTTTAAACCTGTGTCCTCTGGTTACTGACCCTCCTGCCATTGGAAACAGTTTCTCCTTATCTACTCCGTCGAAAGCCATCATAATTTTGAACACCTCTATTAAATCTCCCCTGAGCCTTCTCTGCTCTAAGGTGAACAATCCCTCTTATCTCGTCCCTCCTATACAGTGGGTTGCTTTGCAATAATCTGTCACGCTGTCAGCAAACGCAGCAGCCATTTTGGGCAGAGCGAGATCCCACACCTCCCCCTCGAGGTGCTGGTATTGTTTTGAGCGAGGAATATCATCCAGGGCTGCAGTAGAACTCCCTGCTCTTGTTAGGGTTTTTAATGGCTGTTTGAATTATTGCCACAAAATGACTGGGCCTCACCTTAAGGTATCATTGTTCAAAATGGAAAGAAAGAACTTTCATTTATATAGCACCTTTCACAACCTCAGGCTGTCCCAAAGCGGTTTACAGCCAATGAAGTACTTTTGAAGTGTAGTCACTGTTGTAATGTAGGAAATATGACAGCCAAAATTGCACCTAGCGAGCTCCCACAAATGGCAGAGATAATGACCAGATAATCTGTTTTCTTTAGTCATGTTGGTTAAGAGATAAATATTGGCCAGGACACTGGGGAGAACTCCCCTGCTCTTCTTCAAATGGTGCCGTGGGATCTTTTACATCCGCCTGAGAGGGCAGACAGGGCCTCGGTTTAACGTCTCATCCGAAAGACGGCACCTCCGACAGTGCAGCGCTCCCTCAGTATTGCACGGCGTGTGTCAACCTGGATTTTCTACCCAAGTCTCTGGAGTGGGGCTTGAACCCATGACCTTCTGACTCAGAGGCGAGATGTACTATTGAGCCATGGCTGACACTTTGGATGGGTCACATTTTATTGCTTTATTTATTAATCGATTGAGAAATTTGGGTGGAGGCCCTAAGCTCAGTGTGCAAACACACCACCGCAGTAGGGAAGGGCAGGAGATAAGGTGAGTTAAATCAAGAAGTAGTGGTTAGGTGACACAAAGTTTGGGTGTTAAAAAACCCAAAGGTTGAAGGGGGGAGGAACAATAGTTTCGAACTCACACAGAATGTACAGCACAGAAACAGGCCATTCGGCCCAACAGCTCTATGCCAGTGTTTATGCTCCAAACGTGCCTCCCTCCCACCCTTCTTCATCTCACCCTATCAGCAAATCCTTCTATTCCTTTCTCCCTCATGTGTTTATCCAGCTTCCCCTTCAATGCATCTGTGCTATTCGCCTCAACTACTCCTTGTGGTAACGAGTTCCACATTCTCACCTCTCTCTGGGAAAAAAAGTTTCTCCTGAATTCCTTAATGGATTTATTAGTGACTATCTTATATTTATGACCTCTAGTTCTGGACTCCCTCCCTTGTCTAATGTATTAAACCCCTTCATTATCTTAAAGACCTCGATCAGGTCACCCCTCAGTCTTCTCTTTTCTAGAGAAAAGAGCCCCAATCTGTTCAATCTTTGCTGCTAAGTGTAACCTCTCAGTTCTGATATCATCCTAATAAATCTTTTTGCACCTTCTCCAGTGCCTTTTTATAATATGGAGACCAGAACTGTTCACAGTACTCCAAGTGTAAGCTTCTGGGAATGAATGAATTAGATTTGGAGGGAGTGCGATGGACCTTGATCTTGACCCAGCAAGGGTGGCAGAGAAAGGGAGCGCCTGCTTTAGGCAGAATGGCTGTTTCCCTTTCAGCACCCCATCGTGGTGCTTTTTGCGATCTGGCGCGGTGGGCGCGCCTGGGCGAGGCACAGGTCGTGCGCCCGCTGTTTCCCAAAATCCACTCCCTTGCAACTGCCACTTCATAAAGTAGGGGGGTGGGTGGGTGGGTACCACATTGCACAGTCATAGGGACATAGGATCAGGAGGAGGCCATTCAGCTGCTTGAGTCTGTTCCGCCGTTCAATTAGACCATCTGTATCCTGTATCCTAACTCCATTCACCCGCCTTGGTTCCCTAATCCTTAATACCCTTGCCTCACAATCACTGTTTTGACATTTTCAATTGACCCCCAGCCTCAACAGCTTTTTGGGGGAGAGCGTTCCAGATTTCCACTCCCCTTTGCGTGAGGCATCTCTTGTGTGTCCTTAGCAATGAACCTATCGGAGAAAGAAAGACAGAATTTGCATTCATATAGCGCCTTTCACGACCTCAGGACTATCTTATATTTATGGCCTCTAGTTTTGGACTCCCCCACAAGTGCAAACATGTTCTCCACGTCTATGCTATCAAACCCTTTCATAATTTTAACGACCTCTATCACATCACCCCTCAGCCTTCTCTTTTCTTGAGATCAGACCCCCAGCCTGTTCAATCTTTCCTGATAGGCATAATCTCTCAGTTCTGGCGTCATCCCTGTAAATGTACTCTCTTGGTTTACTTTCAGTGTTGCTATTTTCAGCTGGCGGATAAAACATGTGGGAGTTGTCTGCCACGCAGTGAGTGTGCTAAATCTGAGCTGCACTCAATTGTTGTGTGCTGCAACTGGAAACCAGTTAGGAAGGCAAAGCCAGCTGACGACTCGTCGGATTCGCTGTAGTTTTGGGGGTTACTTGCCTGAGAAAAGCCATTTTGTTCAGCCTGCAGATCCTTTTAGCAGGGACTCAAGAAAGAGTGCAGTCACTGTCAGAGGTGCCGTCATTCGGATGAGACGTTAAATTGAGGCCCCCGTCTGCCCTCTCAGCTGGACGCGAAAGATTCCACGGCCACTATTTCGAAGAAGGGGGGCTGTCCTGTCCAACAATTATCCCTCAACATCACCAAAAACGGATGATCTGATCATTATCCCATTGCTGTTTGTGGGATCTTGCTGTGCACAAATTGGCTGCCGCGTTTCCCACATTGCAACAGTGACTTCAAAAAGTACTTGATTGGCTGTAAAGCGCTTTGGGACGTCCTGAGGTGGTGAAAGGTGCTATATAAATGCAAGGCTTTCTTTCTGTTAAAATGGACAGATAGGAAATGTCCATTCAAGCTCAGGAGTGGGAAGGCCCGAGTTTAGGACGCCAGCTTTCTTGCCACTGCCTCTCCCTTAACACCTGTTTCATCGGCGGGAGATGTGAACGGGATCGCGCCAACGATGGTTCCTATAGCAACACAGACGGGGCCCCCCCTCCTCAAATATTTAACCTGCTGCCTCATCAACCGATGAGCATTCACGGCCCATTTCTCAGGCTGCAGCAATGCTCCTCATGCCTGGTAACATGAGGCTTACGAGAGCTGTGTCAAAACTGCCCCCTCTTGCACGATTGCCAGACTGACAGAAAGAACTTGCATTTATATAGCGCCTTTCACGACCTCAGGACGTCCGAAAGCGCTTCGCAGCCAATCAAGTACTTTTATTCGAAGTGTAGACACCGTTGTAACGTAGGGAGACGCAATCTGCGCACAGCAAGATCCCACAAACAGCAAACCTGACCGGATCATCCGTCCTTTTAGTGATGTTGGTTTTGAAGGATTTAATATTGGCCGGGCTACCCAAGGAGAACTCCCCTGTTCTTCTTTGGAATAGTAACCAAGGGACCTTTTACGTCCACTTGAGAGGGGCGGCAGGGGGAGGTTGGAGGAAGGTCTCAGTTTTTAAGCCGGGTGGAGAGAGAGAGAGAGAAAATGAGGGAGAGAAAAAATTTTATTAGCTGTAACTGAGGTTCATATCCAGCTGCGTATTGGCACATTCTGACACAAATGTTTTTGTAACACGACAGGAAGTAGGCCTCACAGGAGTAACGCTGCCTCAGAATGAGGTAATCCACTGCAATGCTTAAAATTAAAGCATGATGTAAGGCAGCAAGGTTAATGTTGGAAACGAGCAGGAAATTCAAGTATTGCAGGTCCCCTGAAGGATCTTAGTAACTACCCTCAGCAGTCACACTGTATCCTTGTGCTGAGGTACTGTGGAAAATCCAAACCTTTAACCCAGAGAGCAGGCGAAGCACAAAGTGCCCATTCACTCTCATCTGCGCCTGAGAATGTGAGGGGAATGACTTTCCTCGTATCAACCGCGCGCTCACAGTTACAATGTCAATAACATTTAGTCAACAAGATCACTGAGGGGTTTCTGGTGTGATGTTGGATGGAACATGTGGGAGCTGTCTCCCACACAGCGAGAGTGCTAAATCTGAGCTGCACTCAATTGTTGTGGGCTGCAACTGGAAACCAGTTAGGAAGGCAAAGCCAGCTGGTGACTCGTCTGATTTGCTGTAGATTTGGGAGTTACTTGCCTGAGAAAAGCCATTTTGATCTGCCTGCAGGGACTCAAGAAAGAGTGCAGTACTGAGGGAGTGCTGCACTGTCAGAGGTGCCGTCTTTCGGATGAGACGTTAAACCGTCCGCCCTCTCAGCTGGACGTGAAAGATTCCACGGCCACTATTTCGAAGGAGAGGGGTTGTCCTGTCCAGCATTTATCCCTCAACAACACCAGAACAGATTAACGGGTCATTATCTCTCAGTGGATGTACGTCAGGTATTTAAGACGATTAAAGGATTTGATAGGGTAGATAGAGAGAAACTATTTCCTCAGGGGAGAGGGTCCAGAACAAGGGGGCATAACCTTAAAATTAGAGCTGGGACATTCAGGGGTGATGTCAGGAAGCGTTTCTTCACACAAAGGGAAGTGGAAATCTAGAACTGTCTCCCCCCAAAAATTGTTGAGGCTGGGGGATCATTTGAAAATTTCAGTACTGAGATTGATAGATTTCTGTTAGGCAAAGGGTTACTGAACCAAGGCGGGTAGATAGAGTTAAGGTACAGATCAGCCATGATCTAGTTGAATGGCAGAACAGGCTCGAGGGGCTGAATGGCCTATTCCTATTCCTATATTCCAATGGTCCTACGTCACAACAGGAGTAATGGACATGTACAGGAACTGACACTGAGACACAAGGGCCTGTCCAGCGTTGGTTGGGAGTCAAGTGTTTGCTTTTACCCTGCAGACAGTTGCCTCTGTACAGGAATGACAGTGCGACCCCTATGACCTGTACAGGGTCAGACAAGAGTGAGTTATTTTCTTTCATTTAATATATTCTGTACAAATGTACAAGAGCTGATCCTGCGACACACAAGACCAGCACCAGATGGGAGTGAATTGTCCCCTTGTATTTACAGTAGATCCGTATCCTTCCCCCTCCCCCCAGCAGAATAATAAATTTTTGTACAAACCTCGTCTTTCTTTATAAATGGCTATTGCATACTTGCGATGATTTATCAGCTATGCAGAATGAAGAGAATGAGGTAGGTTTTCATTGTTAGGGCCTGGGTGCTTAGCATTGCCTGGGTGCAGCCCAGAAAGGAAAATCTAGTAGGAAGGTTTGTATGCTGGTTATGTAATCCTTTTGATCCTCCTTCCATTGAAAGTAATGGAAGGAAACTGCCTAAGGATATGTAGGAGGCGTGTGATTTACTTTTCATGAGTTTTCATTCTGAACTTTTCCCAAGGTGATACTTAATATCCAGGCTGCCCAGACCAAACTCTACCCCAATGGTTAATTGATATGAATCTTGTTCCTTCTTGTCCCTGCCCATTATTCTCTGGGAGTATCCCATTATTCTCTGTGTGGTTTGTGTTCAGTAGTTAAACGGAACTCTGTATTGAGCTAACTGAGCTGACCTATATGGGCTGCCAGTTCTCCGACGCCTCGATTTTAAATCCCTCCATGGCCTCACCCCCCCCCTCCCTATCCCTGTAGTCCTCCTCCAGTCCATTCTGGTAAATCTCCTCTGCACCCTCTCCAAGGGGAATATTTAAACTATGAAGGCAATGGGAGCTACTCTCCAGCCTAGTGCAGTGCTCGGAGCTAGCGGGATGGGCTCAGTTGCTATTTGCCCCCTGGTTTCTTTGTGTTTCCAACTTTCTCCCCTTCTCCTCCTGAAGGGAATGATTCATTCTGGGGTTTGGTTGAGCGACATCAGGAAAACTCCCACCCATTACCTCACCCAGGTTTGAGCCCAGGCAAAGATCGGGATATTCTTACAGATGGTGGGCGCATAGAGCCCCCTCCTGCTCCCGTCTTTGTCTGATGCTCTGTAGGGGTCGCCAAACAGTAGGTAGAAACTGGGGCCCGAACCAGGGCTGGGCTAACGATACAGAAAAGCTTTGATTGGAGACCGGTCGCCAGTGATGTCCCACAGGGATCGACGTTGGAAACTTTGCTCTTTACTATTTTCATTAATGATCTAGATGTAGGTGTTGGGGGCACGACCTGCAAGTTTGCAGATGAGACAAGGATGTGTGCAAGAGTCAGGACTGTAGATGATGCTCGACTACGACAAGCGGATTTAAACGTGCTGGGGGATTGGGCCCGTCACTGTCAAATTACATTTAACTTAAGAATGTGTGAGTAGCGAGCTAGGGTGTATTTACAGGACAATTAATGATAAAACAAAGTGTACTATTTTGTCCTTGTACAAGAATAGTTAGGTCTCAGTTAGAATACTGTGTCCAGTCCTGGTCTCCTCACATAGTGGGTGATATTGAGGCTTGGGAAAGGGTGCAGAGGAGGGCCACAAGATTAACTCCCAGTTTAAAGCATCTTAGTTACCAAGATAGACTCAAAGAGCTGGCTCTGTATACTTTAGAGAAGCATAGACCTAGGGATGATTTGATCGAGGTTTATAAGATGCAGCTGTACCACCCAGTCCCAGAGGGGGAAAGGACAGTGTCTGACCCACAGCAGCCCGCTTGATTGGCACCCCATCCACCGCCCTAAACATTCACTCCCTTCACCACTGGCGCACCGTGGCTGCAGTGTGTACCATCCACAGGATGCACTGCAGCAACTCGCCAAGGCTTCTTCGACAGCACCTCCCAAACCCGCGACCTCTACCACCTAGAAGGACAAGGGCAGCAGGCACATGGGAACAACACCACCTGCACGTTCCCCTCCAAGTCACACATCATCCCGACTTGGAAATATATCGCCGTTCCTTCATCGTCGCTGGGTCAAAATCCTGGAACTCCCTTCCTAACAGCACTGTGGGAGAACCGTCACCACACGGACTGCAGCGGTTCAAGAAGGCGGCTCACCACCACCTTCTCAAGGGCAATTAGGGATGGGCAATAAATGCCAGCCTTGCCAGCGACGCCCACATCCCACGAACAAATAAAAACAAATAAGATGATGAAGGGACTTGATGGTGCTTGTGTAGACAGTTAGTTTCAACTAGCTAGGTTAGGGAGGACCAGCAGTCACAATCTCCGGTTCTGTAAAGGCAGAATTAGATGGATGTTAGGCGGCTCTTCTTTTCCCAGAGAATAGTGGGCCTGTGGAACAGGCTGCCGGCTCGTGCGGTGAATGCTGATTCGCTGAATTCCTTCAAGCGAGAGCTGGACCTGTTTCTGACCGGGGCGGAGATCACCTCGTACAGGAGGTGGGTGCCTTAATGTTAATCAGGGCCAGGGTGGTCTCCTGATCTAGCTTCAATCGCCGAAGGGGATCGGAGAGGAATTTTCCAGAATTCACCCCCCCCCCATCACCTAATTGGCCTGGGTTTTAAACAGTTTTTTTTGCCTCTCCCAGAAGATGGGGTGAGGAGCGCGTATAATGTGATGCACAAGACATAATTGTGTGGGACAGGCTGAATGGACCAGAAGATCGTATCCTGACCGTCATGTGTATGGTATGCTCGACTTCTAAACTCCCCAGGAAACAAGAGCAACTAAGATGTGACAAAAGCAGCTCCCAGTAAGTTGGCCTTAATCCTTTTATTTTGATTGTCAAAAATGATCTGTCCGGAACTCCTCCTGAAAAAAATACATCGCCGTGAATAAAATTACCTTGAGTGATACAGAATAGGTGCAGCAGGGTTGACAGTCGTCGCTGGATGTAGGCACCGTTATCAAGTATTGAGATTTCTACATTGAGGCCATTTCGTTTGAATGAAATCGGCGTTCCACCCGATCCCGTCAGTTTCGCCTCAGGCGGGATTGGTTAAGATTACCCCGCTTATGTCTGTATGATTTTGTCACATTTTTGTATCAATTTTCTTTCATTCTAAACTCCTTTGTTTCCTGGATTTTAAAATTCTCATCCTTGTTTTCAAATCCTTCCACGTTCTTGCCCCTCCCCATCTCTGTAACCTTCTCCAGCCCGACAACCCGCCGAGATCTCTGCGCTCCTCTGCGTTGAGTAATAAACTATAAATATATGAAGAGGAACTGGGTGGTGCAGTGGGTCAGATACTGTCCTTTCCCCCTCTGGGACTGGGTGGTACAGTGGGTCAGACACTGTCCTTTCCCCCTCTGGGACTGGGTGGTGCAGTGGGTCAGACACTGTCCTTTCCCCCTCTGGGACTGGGTGGTGCAGTGGGTCAGACACTGTCCTTTCCCCCTCTGGGACTGGGTGGTACAGTGGGTCAGACACTGTCCTTTCCCCCTCTGGGACTGGGTGGTGCAGTGGGTCAGACACTGTCCTTTCCCCCTCTGGGACTGGGTGGTGCAGTGGGTCAGACACTGTCCTTTCCCCCTCTGGGACTGGGTGGTACAGTGGGTCAGACACTGTCCTTTCCCCCTCTGGGGCTGGGTGGTGCAGTGGGTCAGACACTGTCCTTTCCCCCTCTGGGACTGGGTGGTACAGTGGGTCAGACACTGTCCTTTCCCCCTCTGGGACTGGGTGGTACAGTGGGTCAGACACTGTCCTCTTCCCCCTCTGGGACTGGGATGATCTACCCCAGGTCACTGAAATGGAAAGTGTCCCCTTCCCCAGATCGCACCCTGATGAGCACAAATGAGAAAGTAAAAGTGGAATCAAAGCACTTGTTGGGGGGAGGGGGTGGAGATTTGGACTTTTTGCACTAGTATATAAAACGGGTGCTAGCTATGGAATAATCAAGGGAATTAAAAATGGGGAGAGATGTAAAACAGGCTGCCGATTTGCTATCAGCTGGTTTATACTATCTCACCCAGTCAAGATCCACCCCGAGGTGTTTCTCAATCATTCTACGTCAAACATGTTGGTCCTGGAACAAAGACAGGAAATGCTGGAACCACTCAGCAGGTTAGTCAGCCTCTGTGGAGTGACCCACATGAGCGAATTTTTCAGGTGTGCGACCTTTCGGTTTGCAGCACCTGCCTGAAAGGGCGGTGGAAGCAGATTCAATGGTAACTTTCAAAAGGGAATTGGATGAAGACTTGAAGGGGAAAAATTTGCAGGGCTATGGGGAAAGGGCAGGGGGGAGTGTGGGACTAACTGGATAGCTCTTTCAAAGAGCCGGCACGGGCCACGATGGGCCGAATGGCCTCCTTCTGTGCTCTATGATTCCATGAAACATCCAGGACTGCATCCAACCAGAGTTGGACACTCTAGAATGGGTCCTAATTCTTGGAATATTTACGCACCGGTTGGAGCATTGAAGGACGATCTCCGTCCGTTGTCCAAGCTCAGGGTGAATCATGCTGTGAGGGTTATCACTTGTACAGTGTCTCAGATGCCGGTGGGAAGCACCCGACTGAGAACATGAGCTGCCCGCCAAGGCGTCATAGTAGGGATGCGTGGGAGGAAGAGTCAGCAAGATGGTCTCCGCATTGCGATTGCCCTCTGCTCATCTTACGCACGAGTTGCACAGATGTGACGGGGCGGTGAGCATTCTCTGCTGATAACAGCACGAAGCAAATCTAGACCTACGCAAGCTGGCTTATCACCGGGCTTTCGGACTGGCTGGTGACAGGCGGTCCCGGCAGGCCAATCTGATTTCTCAGGTGTGGGATGTGGAGGAGCGTCCGCATACAGAGAGGAATCCTGGCTAGAAGCCTGGTTAAAAACTCTTTCTCTCTCTCTCTCTCTGTGCTGGAAGGAGGAAGCCAGGTTTCTTTGGCCATGCAGCTGGCGCGGGTTACAGAGGAGAGACAGGCAGGATTGTGTGGATTCCTGCCAGCAAGCTCTGTTCGCTGTGCATTGTAGAGAATTCACTTACCCAGTTCCCTTCTCTGTATCGCATTGCTAGGACTGTAATGTATCCTAGAGTCAACCTCAAGAATGCTGCTGGTTACTCACAGCAGCATCTCAAGGAGAAATCTTCCTCCAGTTGCTGTGTGTTAGTGACATTGTAGACAAAACGAGAGCAACAACTTGCATTTATATGGCGCCTTTAATGTGGTAAAACGTCCCAAGGCGCTTCACGGGAGCGTTATCAAACAAAATTTTACACCGAGCCACATAAGGAGTCATAAGGACGGGAGAGGTAGGTTTTAAGGAGCGTCTTAAAGGGGGAGCGAGAGGTGGAGAGGTGTAGTGAGGGAATTCCAGAGCTTAGGGCCCAGGCAGCTAAAGGCACGGCCGCCAATGGTGGAGCGATTAAAATCGAGGATGTGCAAGATGCCAGAATTGGAGGAACGCAGAGATCTCGGCGGATAGATGTCTCCTGATCATTAGTGCTGTCAATATTGTAAGAAAGTTCTGAAAGAACAGGTTTGCTATTTTGGTTTGTAAAGTTTGCCAATTAGTGTGTCTGGTGCGGCATCCAACATTACAGAGAGGGGTTTAACAACCTGTCCCATTCTAATCCTGCGGTGACACCCTGTCCTGTTCAAGTCCTGTAGGTGTAGCTTCGGCAACACTAGATTAGCCGCATGCTGTAATTTGAGTAGAAAATGCCTTACACACACTCACCCACTATGGGTAAATGTACTTCACATGTTTATTTTTATCTAACAAACATCTACCACAGACTCCCACCTTCCACCCTCCGTAAACTTGAGCTCACCCAAAACTGCTGCCCGTATCCTAACTCGCACCAAGTCCCGTTCACCCATCACCCCCTGTGCTCGCTGACCTACATTGGCTCCCGGTCAGGCAAAGCCTCGATTTTAAAATTCTCATCCTTGTTTTCAAATCCCTCCATGGCCTCGCCCCCTCCCTATCTCTGTGACCTGCTACAGCCCTACAAACTTCCGAGATCTCTGCGTTCCTCCAACTCTGGCCTCTTGCGCATCCCCGATTTTCCCCGACCATCATTATGAGGGAGGCAGTACCAATTGATTGAAAACAGGATAATTTAGTATTTATATTGATAAAGGATGACAAAAAAAAGCAACTACAGGAAACTACAGACTCATCAGTCTGATATCCAGTCCGTGTAAAATGATGGAATTGATTATCAAGAGTAAGCTTTAGAATTATCTGAAATATAATAACTTAGTTAACAGCAGTCAGCATGGACTCATGACGGGAAGATTCTACCTGAGAAATCTCCTCAACTTATTTGAGGAGTGACATCCCAAGAGGACTGTAATCAGCCCTATGACGTGATGAATCTCAACTTCCACAAGGTTCTTGACAAAGTTCCACATGAAAGGCTTTTAACTAAACTCAAAGCTATGGAGATCTGGGGTAAACCCTGGTAATGGATGAGAAACAGACTGAAGGGTAGGAAACAATGAGTACTCATTGGAGGTGTTATGTCTTAGCGAGGGATGGGAGTACTGAGTGGGGGTACCTCAGGGCTCAGTGCTGGGGCCACTACTGTTTCTAATTGGCATGAATGACCTGGATTCAGAAACACAATGCAAAGTGATCAAATTTACAGATGATGCCAGGTTAGGCGGAGCAGTAGAATTGGAGGAAGCAGCTCAGAGATTACAAAACGAGTTGGATGAAATAGGTATGTGGGCGGAACAATGGGAGACAGAATTGAGTGCAAGTGTAAAGTGATTACACACAGGAAGGGAAATTAGGTCACCTGCATACTCCATGAATGGTATTGAAATAGCTAAGACTGAAGCTGAACCAGATCTAGGAACCTTAGTAGACTCAACGCTAAATATGTCCGACCAATGCAAATCAGCAATCAACAAAGCTAATAGGATGTCTAATTTCCGTCTCCACCCCTGCCTCAGCTCATCTGCTGCTGAAACCCTCATCCATGCCTTTTTTACCTCTAGACTCGACTGTTCCAGTTCTCTCCTGGCCGGCCCCCCACCTTCCACCCAAAACCCTGCTGCCTGTTTCCTAAATCGCACTAAGTCCCGTTCATCCATCACCCCCTGACCTACATCAGCTCCCGGTCCTGCAACACCTCAGTTTTAAAATTCTCATCCATGTGTTCAAATTGTTCCATGGCCTCGCCCCCTCTCCCTATCTCGGTAACCACCTCCAGCCCTGCAACCCTCCGAGATCTCTGTGTTCCTCCAATTCTGGCCTCTTGCGCATCCCCGATTTTAATCGCTCCACACTGGCGGCCGTGCCTACAGCCGCCTGGGCCCTAAGCTCTGGAATTCCCTCCCTAAACCTCTCCGCCTTTCCGCTCCTTAAAACCTACCTCTTTAACCAAGCTTTTGGTCACCTGTCCTAATATTTCCTTATGTGGCTCGGTGTCAAATTTTGTTTGATAATCGCTCCTGTGATGCACCCTGGGGATGTTTTACTGCGTTAAAGGCGCGATATAAATGCAAGTTGCTGTTGTTGTTGTGTGAGCCTAGAACGTTCCGAGGCGCTGCAGCACTGACGGGTCTACGCACGCCGCAAGAGGCTAATTGGAAGATCGTGGGCGCGGTGCCGCCACTTCCTGCTCAGGTGGAGAAAGCGCAGGGAACGTGCCCGCCATTCACGCCTGCTGCGTGCGAGGCTCAGACAGTGGTCCTGGGCCTTTGATGTATCATCAAACTATACCACCAAGGAGAGTTTTCAGAGCCTCGCCTGATCTTATTCTGACCTGATATGCATACAGGCAACTGTCAGCAACCTGCCCGCAGCACATGCACACATACAAAGATACACATATACAAAGATACACGCACACACATACAAATATACACATATACAAAGATACACACATATACAATGACACACACATACACAAAGATACACGCACACACATACAAAGATACACACATGCAAAGATACACATACACAGAGGTACACACACATACAAAGATACACACATATTCATACAAAGATACACATACACAAAGATACACACACACACACACACAGATACACACACATATACAAAGATATACACACATACAAAGATACACACATATTCATACAAAGATATACACACAAAGATACACACACACACACACAAAGATACACACACATATACAAAGATACACACACACATACAAAGATACACACAGATACAAAGATACACACATACACACATAAAATGATATACATACACACATGTACACACACATGCATATATATAGATACCAACACACAGAACATTGCCATCCTCGCTGCTAATGCTCTTTGTCCTTCTAAAAGCTAAAAAGACAACGTGTCACTACTGGATTAGAACAGGACAGAGTGTCACTACAGGATTGGAACAGGACAGAGTGTCACTACAGGATTAGAACAGGACAGAGTGTCACTACAGGATTAGAACAGGACAGAGTGTCACTACAGGATTAGAACAGGACAGAGTGTCACTACAGGATTAGAACAGGACAGAGTGTCACTACAGGATTAGAACAGGACAGAGTATCACTACAGGATTAGAACAGGACAGAGTATCACTACAGGATTAGAACAGGACAGAGTGTAATTACAGGATTAGAACAGGACAGAGTATCACTACAGGATTAGAACAGGACAGAGTGTAATTACAGGATTAGAACAGGACAGAGTGTAATTACAGGATTAGAACAGGACAGAGTGTAATTACAGGATTAGAACAGGACAGAGTGTAATTACAGGATTAGAACAGGACAGAGTGTCACTACAGGATTAGAACAGGACAGAGTGTCACTACAGGATTAGAACAGGACAGAGTGTAATTACAGGATTAGAACAGGACAGAGTGTCACTACAGGATTAGAACAGGACAGAGTGTCACTACAGGATTAGAACAGGACAGAGTGTCACTACAGGATTAGAACGGGACAGAGTGTCACTACAGGATTAGAACAGGACAGAGTGTCACTACAGGATTAGAACAGGACAGAGTGTCACTACAGGATTAGAACAGGACAGAGTGTCACTACAGGATTAGAACAGGACAGAGTATCACTACAGGATTAGAACAGGACAGAGTATCACTACAGGATTAGAACAGGACAGAGTGTAATTACAGGATTAGAACAGGACAGAGTATCACTACAGGATTAGAACAGGACAGAGTGTAATTACAGGATTAGAACAGGACAGAGTGTAATTACAGGATTAGAACAGGACAGAGTGTAATTACAGGATTAGAACAGGACAGAGTGTAATTACAGGATTAGAACAGGACAGAGTGTCACTACAGGATTAGAACAGGACAGAGTGTCACTACAGGATTAGAACAGGACAGAGTGTCACTACAGGATTAGAACAGGACAGAGTGTAATTACAGGATTAGAACAGGACAGAGTGTCACTACAGGATTAGAACAGGACAGAGTGTCACTACAGGATTAGAACAGGACAGAGTGTCACTACAGGATTAGAACAGGACAGAGTGTCACTACAGGATTAGAACAGGACAGAGTGTAATTACAGGATTAGAACAGGACAGAGTGTAATTACAGGATTAGAACAGGACAGAGTGTAATTACAGGATTAGAACAGGACAGAGTGTAATTACAGGATTAGAACAGGACAGAGTGTAATTACAGGATTAGAACAGGACAGAGTGTCACTACAGGATTAGAACAGGACAGAGTGTAATTACAGGATTAGAACAGGACAGAGTGTCACTACAGGATTAGAACAGGACAGAGTGTAATTACAGGATTAGAACAGGACAGAGTGTAATTACAGGATTAGAACAGGACAGAGTGTAATTACAGGATTAGAACAGGACAGAGTATCACTACAGGATTAGAACAGGACAGAGTGTCACTACAGGATTAGAACAGGACAGAGTGTAATTACAGGATTAGAACAGGACAGAGTATCACTACAGGATTAGAACAGGACAGAGTGTCACTACAGGATTAGAACAGGACAGAGTGTCACTACAGGATTAGAACAGGACAGAGTGTAATTACAGGATTAGAACAGGACAGAGTGTAATTACAGGATTAGAACAGGACAGAGTGTAATTACAGGATTAGAACAGGACAGAGTGTCACTACAGGATTAGAACAGGACAGAGTGTAATTACAGGATTAGAACAGGACAGAGTGTCACTACAGGATTAGAACAGGACAGAGTGTAATTACAGGATTAGAACAGGACAGAGTGTAATTACAGGATTAGAACAGGACAGAGTGTAATTACAGGATTAGAACAGGACAGAGTGTAATTACAGGATTAGAACAGGACAGAGTGTCACTACAGGATTAGAACAGGACAATTGGAACTTTCAAGCCTGAGATAAATAAATTTTTCTTGGATAAGGGTATCAAGGGATATGAACCGACAGCAGGTAAATGGAGTTGAGGTACAAATCAGCCATTTAGAAATCCAAGTATCTTACATCCATTGCATTTCCGTTATCTACTCTTCCTGTTACTTCTTCAAAGAATTGCATAAGGTCAGTCAAGCGTGACCTTCCCTTTTGAAATCAGTGCTGACTGTGCTTTATTATATTTTCAGCTACTGGATGTTTTACCATTACATTTTTCAGTAAGAATTCCATTATCTTTCCTACCAGCGACGTTAAGCCGACTGGTCTATAGTCCCCTGGATTTGTTCTAGCTTCCTTTTCAAATATAGGAATAACATTATCTGTCTGCCAGTCCTCTGGGACTATTCCCTTTTCTAATGAATTTTTATATAATGGTGCCTCTTCCTTTAGTTTGCACGGATGCAATCCTCCAGACCAGGGGGTTTTATCCTCTCTAAGTTTGACTGGTTTGTCAATTATCCCCCCCAGACTCATTTTCTACCTTATCTGCTTCAAATTTCCTGCAGTTTTTTGGTTTGGTCCAACTTTTATTTCTCGAGATTTCCTGTTGATGTTTCGTTTTCACAGTTGCTTCCCTGTGATAACTTTTTTTTTTGATTGCTTTCTTTTATTTGTGTGTTTTAGGCTCCCCTTTTATAAGAAGGGGAGAGTGGGGGGGGGTTAGGGTGTGTTCATGCGCAGAAAACCAATAAACCCAAAATAAGCGTCAAATTAAAATGTTATGATATCCGCTCAGGATGCACTCCAGTCCCACCGGTCGAGGGAAGCCTCAAGCGTACTGGCAGAAACCGCGTGCTCCCTCTCCAGGGCCAGCCGGTGCGCGGAGAATGCCCCGGGAGAGAGGCGGACAGTCGGAGCAACCGCGTGGTCCAGTGGATAGTGATACCTTTGCCTGAGGAAGGAGAAAATCTCCGAAAGCTTGTGAATTTAAAATAAAATTGCTGGACTATAACTTGGTGTTGTAAAATTGTTTACAATTGTCAACCCCAGTCCATCACCGGCATCTCCACATCATACCTTTTCCTAACAGAGGGTGCTGGTAATTTTCCTCTCTCCCACTGTGCATTTAGCCCAAGTATTTGGAAATTTTCCTGCCACGTCCTCATTTCCCTTTCACACCCTCCCCCCCCCACCTCAGTGGCCAACCTCTGAGCCAATAGCAGCGGAGCGGGCCCTTCTGACCAATCGCAGCGGGAGGGATGGAACCCGTGGCATTGTGACGTAGGTGAGAGCCGTCCAATGGCAAAGGGAGGGCGGGGCCAGGCTAGGGCATAAAGGGAGCGCGGGATGGCGACTTGTCATTCATTCACAAATTTGCAACACCATGGATGTAATTTACACTACAAGCGCTATGTCCTTCAGCAGGGGTTGCGATCTGAGCCAGCGGGCTAGCTCGGAGCGGCGGACCACCGGATTCATCGGCCGCAAGCCTACAATGCCCCAGATCTTCACTTTCGAGCCGATCCGGGAAAATAAGAGACCCAACCGACGCAAGAGAAGATCCCTTAAAGTTCTCTATCCACCCCACCAGGTACAAATCTGCCAATGTTGCTGCAAAAACTAGTTCACGTTGATTATATTTCAAACTTTTTATAAAGCAATATCTCTCTCTCGTTTTTAACATGCTCCATCTATCTTCTCTCTCTCTCCAGGTGAGGAGGTCCCTTCCTACCGAGAAGGACATGGCCAAGAGGCTGCTCCTGTTTTTAATCTCCGTTGTCCTCATCCAGGTGTACGGCGCCGTGGAAGACGAGCTCAGCCTCTCCTCTCCGGACCTGAGCGCTGCGACGCAAGTCTCGGCGTCTAGCCCGGCCCCTTCGGGCTTCTCCGCCACCGCCGTGCTCCTCGACACGTCCCCGGGAGCTGAAGCCAACTGCACCCAACAGCCTGCAGGAGGGGACTCGCTACAGGCGACCGGAGTCGTCCGATCCTGCAGGATGTGAACTGCGAAATGATTAAATCGTCTATTTATTTAATTTTTTGGTCCCCCCCCCCTCCCCCGGGGGAAGGGTGAGAACTGTCTCCAGCATAAACTGACCAGAGCTCAAAACACTGTTATTGCCTATAACAAGTGGACGGAAATATGATGAACACAGCAGTGAAGTCTGACTCTAAATTTCCAGAGACTTAAAGGGGTGGGAGCTGAAGTGTTTTCAGCTTCAGTGAAAGACATATTTTTCCAGTTGTAGTAATATGTAAAACTACTGTATTCTGCCGTGGATTCCCCAATACCAATGACCTTACATGCAATATTGCTGCTTCGTTCGTAGTGGTTGTTACTAATATATGTGGGGAGCTTATTTAAGGTTTATCTATTTTATTTATCATATTTATGGAAGTGTTTAATTTATACTATTTAATATGTAGAGGACTTATTTTCGAAGTAAGTCTTCCTTTTACACAGTCTGTGTCGAAGATCTCACCTTGCAGTGGGACTTGAAAACTCACTTTGTAACAAAGTCTGAGGTTGTTAGTGGATCAGCCAGTCGTTGCAATGCAGGGTGTCTCATCCATTTGATGCTAGTATGTTCTGTGAACAATTATTTGGTGAAATAAAAACATTTAAAAAATAAAAAAAACTAACCTTGAAAGAAAACTCTGATGGTGTTTTTCTATCTCCTGTGGCCAAATAACATCTCGTGTTTCTAGCTTAGAGTTGGCGTCTTCCATTTAAAAAAAAACCCTTACTTTATATTTGAGTACTGCTAAGTCATAGGGGGTGAAATTGGACATGGGCGGGGGATGCAAACAGGCAGAATTGCTTTAGCTGCCTGTTACACCACACAGCCAATATTCAGTGCTTTTGAAGTCCCTTTCTTATCTTCCTTTCTTGCACCCTTCTCTGATTTGCCCCAATCTTCCTTCACCAGCTCTCGTAGACAAACTCCCCAGACCATGGGGGTGATTATAACCCCCAAGAACGGGTGGGTTGGGGGCGTGCGGGACTTGAAAATAATTGGGGGTTTTTTGGGTTGCAACTGCAAAATTTTCAAACTTTGAATTCCCAGTGGGAAGCCTGTCCTTTTACACGCCCAAGTTGAACCCAGAAATAAAGCCGGGTTGCGGTCGCGACCCCAAAAAACAACTATTTTCAACTCCCACCTGCCCGTTCTTGGGGTTTGAAATCACCCCCCCATGTGTTTGCTTGTTTTCTTGGCTTCATAGGAAATCTGTAGCCTGACCTCTGACCCATGCCTGGCCTGGGGGGTTGGCCATCAGGGCTGCCAATTATTATTCACTATCATACTAGGTTACAGCACAGAAGGCGGCCATTCGGCCCATTGTGCTTGTTATGTCTTTTTGAAAGAGCTATCCAATCAGTCCCATAGCTCTGTATATTTTCCCCTTGAAGTATTAATCTAATTCCCTTTTGAATGTTACTATTGAATCTGCTTCCACTACCGTTTCAGGCAGCGCATTCCAGATCATAACCGCTCTGCATTAAAAAAATGTTTCCTCATCGCCTCTGGTTCTTTTGCCAATCAATTTAAATCTGTGTCCACTGGTTACCGACCCTTCTGCCACTGGAAACTGTTTCTCCTTATTTGAACACCTCTATCAAATCTCCTCTTAACCTTCTCTGCTCTAAGGAGAACAGGTCCAGTCTCTCCACATAACCGAAATCCCTTATCCCTGGTATCATTCTAGTAAATCTCCTCTGCACCCTCTAAGGCCTTGACATCCTTCCTAAAGTGCAGTGCCCAGAATCGAACATAATACTCCAGCTGAGGCCAAACCAGTGTTTTATAAAGGCTTGGCATAAATTCCTTGCTTTTTACTCTATGCCTCTATTAATAAAGCCCAGAATCCCGTGTGCTTTTTTAACAGCCTTCTCAACTGTTCCTGCCACCTTCGAAGATTTGTGTACATACACCCCCAGATCTCTCTGTTCCTGATCCCCTTTAAAATTGTACCATTGCCTCTCTTCATTCTTCCTACCAAAATGTATCACTTCACACCTTGCGTTAAATTTCGTCTGCCACGTGTCTGCCCATTTCACCAGTCTGTCTATGTCCTCCTGAAGTCTGTTACTATCCTCCACATTGGCTACCACTTCTCCCTGGTTGGAGGAGGGCGGGGGTGGAGGGGTCCCTGGGAACTATCTCCTGCAGTTCGCAAATGAATAGCACATTCCAATCCCTAATGTCCAAATGTTTGCTGGAATGTACTTCAACAAATCTCGGTTGTTTCAAACAATCTGGAATTATCTCGCTGTAACATACATCCTCCCACCTCATTTTAGGCCGCTGTGGGGAGATTTCAACCCCTTGTGAGCTAAACTTAATAGTAACATATTAATTACAATCATACCAATATTCTGACACTGCAAAATACTTAAGAATCCTGATACGTGACAACGCACAAGGTCATAGCTGAGCTTGTAAGGCGAGGCGTTACCCATCCATTGGACATAAGTAATCATAACCATGACAAAGGTAACGTATCAGTGCAGATTATTGCCAAATGCTTAACCGTCGTTTGACCGGTGTGACTGCATTTCTCAGGCTATTCAAATCACCGGGGACAAATGTTTGAGGGTTGGTGAAGCAATGGTTCATACCAAGTCAGGACACTTGCTAATATAATCCGCAAGCACCGCGGGCAAGTCCCATTGATACACCTGTATGCTATGCGAAATATTTAAGGAGAATTTCTTTTAAAGTACCGTTGACTCATGTATGAGGCTCAGGCACCTGTGTGAGTTATGTGGCACCGTCAAGTGACTCATTTAAAACAGCGAACAGTCTGAACGCATTCAAAGTCAGTCGACCACATTAAGTATAATGTAAAAGCAAGATTTGCACCTTCAAGGTCGGTATGCCTGTATTTTCCTCAACGATGCAGGTTTGAGAAAAGTTAAAAATATTTTTAAAACACGAGGTAATCCACAATTGCCAGCCCTGTGTAAAAATAATCTGCTCTGAGGGAGAGATAAAGGACTATACCTTTATATGGCACCTTATCATGTCTGTCTCCTTTAAATGGATTAGATCATGAGGACAGGTTGCACAGACTAGGCTTGTATTCCCTTGAGTATAGAGGTTTAAGGGGTGATCTAATTGAGGTGTTTAAGATAATTAAAGGAGATCATGGGGTAGATAGAGAGAGAAACTGTTTCCTCTGATGGGGGAGTCCATAACAAGGGGGCATAACCTTAAAATTAGAGCTAGGCCATTCAGGGGTGATGGCAACGAAACTATCAGTGGGGGAGCGTAACAGGCAGCAGATTCGATACTGTCTGTCTTGCACTACCAAGACGAATTTCTAACCCCAAGATCTTGCCAACAGTCCTCCATGCTCCGAGCTCTCTGGTTTCAATCTGTCCTTCAGGAAGTACAAGTCCCTATGAGGGGGGGCCTGATTGAGGTAGCACGGAGGAGAGCAGTGCGGTTGTCAGCAGCACCCCTCGTGACCGATGGGCCGATTCCCAAAAGCCCTGGCTGAAGGGGGCTGATTTGACGTGTGCGCTGCCCCTCTGGCAACTGAAGACTCCCACTCCTCTGATTTCCTCAACACTGCATGGTCCTCTGGCCCCCGGACGAGGGAAGGAAAGTCAACAGTCGAAGGTAAGTGTGACTGGAGACAACGTGATCATCTGTTCGAAAGCTAATCTCTGTGCACCGGACATTTAGTTTGCATTTAAGGGGTTGAACATGATTGAACGGAGTTAGTATTTGTGGTTAATCCAAAGGAGCCAACAGTTCCAAGAGATGTTGATTCAGTGGATCACGCTGGAGAATTTCCAAAAACCCTAAGACCCCACTGACTGTTTGTACTTTTCTATTATGTTTCCTACTTTTTGTTTGCTCAGCAAGGTGAAGGATGTTAGTATTGAGGAATAGAGCACTTTCCATTACAGGGAACACTGTCAGCATCAATCACTCTGGGGTCAGGTATAGCACGCTTAGATACAGAGTTTGGATCCCTTTACACTATCCCATCAAACACTGCCAGGTCAGGTACAGGATAAATATGGAGAAACTATTTCCTCTGGTGTGGGGAATCAAGAACAAGGGGACATAATCTTAAAAGTAGAGTGAAATCAGGAAGCACATCTCCACACAAATGGGTAGTGGAAATCTGGAATTACCTCCCTCAACAGGCTGTGGATGCTGGGACAATTGGAGCTTTCAAGACTGAGATTGATAGATTTTTATTAGGTAAGGGTATCAAAGGATATGGAGTACAGGCAGGTACATGGAGTTGAGGTATAAATCAACCATGATCTAATTGAATGTCAGAGCAGACTCCAGGGGCTGAATAGGAACAGGAGGAGACCAATGTGGGCATGTTACTACAGTACAGGTTAGATGCAGAGTAATGGATCATACTATTGTGAGATGTGCAATGGCTTGATTTCAATTACATTCCTTTCTTAACAGAAAGTCAAATATGGAAAACTCTGCAGGCTCCAAAACCAATAGCTTATGAATGCTTAATGTGATTGTCTGACATTCTCCTCGCTCTGCTGCTTTAGCAGAGGTGTTAAAACCATCTATTTTAAACTGGTTAATGCCTCCACTAAAATAGCAGACAGTGAAATTCCAAATGACCATATTAAGTGTCCGCACACTGGAATCCCAGGGGACAGTCTCTTCCATCCTCACTTTAGTTAAATTAAGTCATGTAAAATTCTGCTTAGTTGTTCGTGATTCTACCTTGCTAACATAAAGCTTTTCTTTTTTTGCTGTCTCGTGGGAACAAAGTTAATGCTCAAAGCAATGATTATTTATTAGCCAAATGCAAGAATCCAGAATGATAGCACCAGGAGGCCTACATAACAGATGCGTGGGCACGTGCGCATGTGTGTGAGAGAAAAATCCAAATATGGACATTTTTGTGTTGTTAGTGTTTTGTATATATTATACAATGACACACTAAAGCCTAGAAATAACTACAGGCATTATTATTGGACAAATGTTTAATATGTTCCAACAACATTCGCATTTCTGCTAATTTAAAAGAAGCGCTCAAATATTTCTAGGCTGTGGTGATTAATGTTAACTGGATTTTGTTCTGAATGTTAAGACAACAGATCAGAACAGCTCTCTTTGCCGAAGCTTCTTTAACATGAGTTTTAATCAGGTTCAGGACAAATTGCTGTTGTTTTCTCCAATGTAAGTGGCCATTGAAATTGATAATCAGTGCTTTTATGTTGCTGTTTCAGTTTTGGTAAATAGCAGCTGCCCAGTGCTATCCGTATTTATATTTCCACGTGGTGCAATTCTCCACTGGATTGCGGCTCGCAAATCCGGTGACGGTTTACAAGGCTTGTGTGTCTCCACCGCCACTGGGAGTGTCAGCCGAGATTTTGTGCTCAAGTCTCTGGAGTGGGGGTTGAACCCACGACCTTGTGACTCAGAGGCGAGAGTGTGGTCACAATCGCGTAACACATTCATACTCATTCCCCTGTCCGCTATTTTAGCAGATAGCACGCGTAAAAGGCCAGGAAAAGAACAACTGGTCTGTCCAGACGGGCACCATTAAGGCGTGATTCCCCCTCCCCCAGTTATGAATCTCCTGGGAGAGGCAAAAGAACGGAAAGAAAAATTTTAGACCAATTTAGTGAGAAGCTCTGGTAAATTCCACTCTGACCCTGAGGGTGATCTTGCAAAGCTCCAGGAGACCGCAGTCCATTGTATTCCTGTCATCTTCCCTTTCTACACCACAACAGTCTGTAAAGAGATGAAAAAGGACAGGGAATATCAGCATTAATGCATTTGAAATAAATGAGTCAATGCCTACATTAAAGTAGGAGGCAGAGGAAGGTCAAATGACGAAGTTATGTGTTCATCTGCTAATATGTATAACCTTGAAATTATACACTTAAAAGCTTTGCTGCCTTCAAAGGAATGTCGGGGCAAAGTTGGCAGTAGGACAAAACGGGTGATAGCGAACTGGCAGCCCATTTTATACCCTGCCTGGCTTTCTTTTCATTGACTTCGATGGGAAGGAAAATCGGGCAGGGTCTAAAACAGGCTGGGCCTGATGGGCCGAACGGCCTCCTTCTGTGCCGTAAATTCCTACGATTTCTCGGCTGCCGCTTTGCTATGGCCCGTTTTTTTTTAAAACTGACCAGGACAAATTTCACCCTCAGCATCTTGCAGCGGTGGAAGGTGGGGAGCTGTTCGAGGGATTGTGGGGTAGAAATTCGTGTTGGGCGCGAGCGCTAAACGGCCGCCCGCGGGGCGTATAACGGGCGGCCGGTACCACACCGCCTGTTCTGCGTTAGCGCCCAAAGTGAATTTCTGCCCCTGTGTGTCTTAAACTGGCAAGATGGCTTTTTCTGTCACAGAAAAGGCTGTCCAAGCAGATTGACCTTTGACTTTCTATACTCCAAGTACGCAAATATTACCGTCTGCTCTGAAGTACTTGGAATCAGGTTACTGCAGTTGTGGCTTATTCCTTATGCTTCACTAATGTTTAATTTGCAAATAATTATCACTGTCGTTTCACCTTGTACTAGTCTGGTCCTGCATTCGGTATTTCCTCTTTCCAAGTAGACTGAAGGAGTGGTGGAAATCTTAAGTAAAGTGCTGGCTGAGCTCAGTTGTGAATGATCTTACCTCTGAGTCAGAAGGTTACGGGTCTAATCCACACCAACGCAGCACCCCCTTAGTCTAGATTATGTGCTCAAGCCTTGGAGCAGGGCTCGATCCCCACAACCTTCTAACTCAGGGGTGCGAGTGCTGAGGGAATACGTCGAATTACATCGAATGTACAGCACAGAATCAGGCCATTCGGCCCAACTGGTCCATGCCGGTGTTTATACTCCACATGAGCCTCCTCCCACCCTACTTCATCGAACGCTATCAACATAACCCTCTATTCTTTTCTTCCTCCTGTGTTTATCCAGCTTTCCCTTAATGCTATTCGCCTCAACCATTCCCTGTGGTAGCGAGTTCCACATTCTAACCACTCTTTGGGTAAATACGTTTAGAATCATAGAAGTTTACAACATGGAAACAGGCCCTTCGGCCCAACATGTCCATGTCGCCCAGTTTATACCACTAAGCTAGTCTCAGTTGCCTGCACTTGGCCCATATCCCTCTATACCCATCTTACCCATGTAACTGTCCAAATGCTTTTTAAAAGACAAAATTGTACCCGCCTCTACTACTGCCTCTGGCATCTCGTTCCAGACACTCACCACCCTTTGAGTGAAAAAATAGCCCCTCTGGACCCTTTTGTATCTCTCCCCTCTCTCCTGAAATCTATGCCCCCTCGATATAGACTCCCCTACCTTTGGGAAAAGATTTTGACTATCTACCTTATCTATGCCCCTCATTATTTTATAGACTTCTATAAAATCACCCCTAAACCTCCTACTCTCCAGGGAAAAAAGTCTCAGTCTATCCAACCTCTCCCTATAAGTCAAACCATCAAGTCCTGAGATTGGATTTATTAGTGACTATCTTTTATTTATGGCCCCTAGTTTTGGTCTCCCCCATAAGTGGAAATATTTTCTCTACCCCATCAAACCCATTCATAACCTTAAATAACTCTATCAGGTCACCGTCAGTCTTCTCTTTTCTAGTCTGCAGGTTAGACGTGGCCCTATTCTGGTGATTCAGGCCGAAATTAAAGATCCCTTGAAACTATTTGAAGGAGAGCAGGGAGTTCTCGCGGTGTCTTCAATAACATTTCCCCTCAGCAGCTGTTTGTGCGCAAAATATAATGAAAAGCAAGAAGCTATAAAGCTAAAGAAAAAAAATCATGAAAAGTTTTGATAGAGTAAATAAGGAGAAACTGTTTTACACTGGCAGGAGGGTCGGTAACCAGAGGCAAGATGAGGAGACATTCTTTTACGCGGCGAACTGACGCGATCTGGAAATCGCTGCCTGAAAGGGCGGTGGGAGCAGATTCAATAGTAACTTTCAAAAGGGACTTGGATAAATACTTGAAGGGGAAAAATTTACGGAGCTATGGGGAAAGGGCAGGTGTGTGAGAGTAATTGGGTAGCTCTTTCAAAGAGCCGGCATAGGCATGATGGGCCGAATGGCCTTGTTCTGTGCTGTATCATTCTGTGATTACATTAATTTGCAATTTTTCCTTCTTTACCAAATACCTCTGCAGCAGTACATTAACTTTCCTAAGTTGTTCTGTTTAAATTCCAGCCTTCAATTCAAAACCTCCTTACAAGCCTGAATGCGTGTACAATTCATTCTGCAGTTGTTTTTGGAATCTTGTCTTAGAAATTATACAAAATGCATCTGGAATGCGCTACAAAACACAAATAAAAATTCCAACATTTCAAAGTGTCCCTGTAAATGTTTCCACTTCAAGGATTTACGCAAGTCCCCCTTTGAAAGTTACTATTGAATCTGCTTCTACCGCCATTTCAGGCAGTGCATTCCAGATCATAACAACACGCTGCGTTAAAAAAAAATGTCTCTCCATCTCACTTCTGGTTACCAACCCTTCTGCCACTGGAAAAAGTTTCTCCTTATCTACTCTATCAAAAAGCACTTCCATTTATAAAG
Organism: Heptranchias perlo; assembly: GCF_035084215.1. Lineage (NCBI taxonomy): Eukaryota > Metazoa > Chordata > Chondrichthyes > Hexanchiformes > Hexanchidae > Heptranchias > Heptranchias perlo. The sequence continues at coordinate 6,720,956 of NC_090363.1, forward strand.
TGCCTTATCATCGTCCGCAGGATTTCTCAGTAATAGGCTGCTGGTGATTGGAGAATGAGGGGTGGTCTGACCGAGGGGTGATCTGATCCCACCATGCACCCTCCGTAAACTTGAGCTCAGCTGAAAACTCTGCTGTTGGTATCCTACTTCGCACCAAGGCGCTTCATAGGAGCGGTTATCAAATGAAATTTGACACCGAGCCACATAAGCAGATCTAGGAAAGCTTAGTCAAAGAGATAGGTTTTAAGGAGCATCTTAAAGGAGGAGAGAGAGGTAGAGATGCAGGAAGGTTTATGGAGGGAATTTCAGAGCTTAGGGCTTCGGCAACTGAAGGCACGGTCGCCAATGATGGAGCGTTGGGGATGCGCAAGAGGCCAGAATTGGAGGAGCGCAGAGATCTCAGATGGTTGTAGGGCTGGAGGAGGTTACAGAGATAGGGAGAGGGTGAGGCCATGGATGCATTCGAAAAAAAAAGGGTAAAAATTTTAAAATCGAGGCGTTGCCGGACCGGGAGCCAATGTAGGTCAGTGAGCACAGGGGCTGATGAGTGAATGGGACTTGGTGTGAATTAGGATACGGGCAGCAGAGTTATGGATGAGCTCAAATTATTAGTAATTAGAAGGTGATGCAATGCCCATGAAAGAGGGAGTGACAGAATTACAGATTTCTCTCCCTGATTACAGGTGATGGAATCAGTCTCACAACAAACCCATCTGCTCCTCTTCAATCTTCTGTACACCAGTGGGAGTTGTTATAAGCTGAATAGCCCAGTAGTGAAGGGGAGAATACTAGAGCTTGGTCTTCAGTTGCTTCCAAGCCTTTATTCGCAGAGCTCCACATTACACACCCCACACCCTAGATAAGCTCTTTTATATATGGATGCACGCGAGCCCCAGTTGATAGACACCACCTGAATACAATTAACACTAATTGATATAAATCACATGGATACAATTAACAGGAGTGACCCCGGTCTTATGCTGTGAGTGACCGACCAATTGCCAATCATCCTTCTTTCGGGAGAGTGCCACTAGTAAGTTTCAAATTGACCCTCCTAAATTTAAAAAAAAACTTACATTGCAGGAATTATTTAGAAGAATGTAAAAAAACCACTGCAGCGAAAAGCAAAACTATTTGCTCCTGCAATAAAAACTTCTGCGAAGGACCAATTGGACAGAACCTCCTTGATCCACACACGCTGGCTGAGCTGGTGAGCATTTCCAACATTAGAACCATAGAATCTTACAGCACAGAAGGGGGGCCATTCGGCCCATCGTGCCTGTGCCAGCTCTTTGAAAGGTCTATCCAATTAGTCCCTCTCCCCCTGCTCTTTCCCCATGGCTCTTACATGCTCTGTTTTTATTTCAGATTTGCAGCATTTTGCTTTTTGTCCCACTGGGCTCCAAATCCAAGTGAATTTTTGCACCCCAAAAAAACTCACCCAACTCAGGTTTAGCCAATCAACGCACAGGGGAGGCGGGGCTCGGTGTCATCTGCCATTTGCTGGCAGGGAGAAGGCGGGGCATTCGATGATTGACGTCCCCGCTAACCAATCACCAGCTCGCTGGCGTCCGCCAATCACCCAGGTGTATAAAAGGAGTCGGTGCCGCAGTGATGTCTTCATATCCCTGACCAGCGAGTTTGAAGGCGGTTCCCAGTGCAGTGGCCCGAGAGACCGATGTATTCTGCAGTCGCCCCCATCAGTCTGCCGCTCCCCCGCTCAACGGGGAAGCTTTACAGCCTCGACAGCCGGAGGCACACCGAACCCGAGGTCTTCACCTTCGAGCCGATCCCAGAGCCCAAACACGGGTACAGACCCAAGAAGCGGCCACTTAAAGTCCTTTATCCAATTCACCGAGTAAGGATCCTGCTGCTTTAGTGCAGAGGCTAGAGAAATATAGTTTAGATTTGTTGTTGATTCTAGAGAAATAATTTAGTTTGATTTTGATTCTGGAGAAATTTAATTTGATTTTGATTCTGGAGAATCATAATTTAGTTTGATTTTGATTCTGGAGAAACATAATTTAGTTTGATTTTGATTCTGGAGAAATTTAATTTGATTTTGATTCTGGAGAATCATAATTTAGTTTGATTTTGATTCTGGAGAAACATAATTTAGTTTGATTTTTGATTCTGGAGAATCATAATTTAGTTTGATTTTTGATTCTGGAGAATCATAATTTAGTTTGATTTTGATTCTGGAGAATCATAATTTAGTTTGATTTTGATTCTGGAGAATCATAATTTAGTTTGATTTTGATTCTGGAGAATCATAATTTAGTTTGATTTTGATTCTGGAGAATCATAATTTAGTTTGATTTTGATTCTGGAGAATCATAATTTAGTTTGATTTTGATTCTGGAGAATCATAATTTAGTTTGATTTTAGTTTCTGGAGAATCATAATTTAGGTTGATTTTGATTCTGGAGAAACATAATTTAGGTTGATTTTTGATTCTGGAAAATCATAATTTAGGTTGATTTTTGATTCTGGAAAATCATAATTTAGGTTGATTTTTGATTCTGGAGAATCATAATTTAGGTTGATTTTTGATTCTGGAGAATCATAATTTAGGTTGATTTTTGATTCTGGAAAATCATAATTTAGGTTGATTTTTGATTCTGGAGAAACATAATTTAGGTTGATTTTTGATTCTGGAAAATCATAATTTAGGTTGATTTTTGATTCTGGAGAAACATAATTTAGGTTGATTTTTGATTCTGGAAAATCATAATTTAGGTTGATTTTTGATTCTGGAAAATCATAATTTAGGTTGATTTTTGATTCTGGAAAATCATAATTTAGGTTGATTTTTGATTCTGGAAAATCATAATTTAGGTTGATTTTTGATTCTGGAGAATCATAATTTAGGTTGATTTTTGATTCTGGAGAATCATAATTTAGGTTGATTTTTGATTCTGGAGAAATACACTGGGTAATTTTAACCTAACTTGCCAGGCGGGAATCCCACAGGATTAAGTGGAAAGCTGGTTTTACACCCTGCCCAATATTACTCTCCGGGCAGGTTAGGTTAAAAGTGTCCCAGTAGTTTTAGGTTGGTTGTGATTTGGAAATAACAAACTCCTGTAGAAATCCAGTGTTTGAAGATTGCTGCCAAGGATCGCCCGTTAACCAGATTTTTATCTTGTATTTTTGGTTCCGCAGCCTCGGAGGGCCCTCCCTGCCAAGAAGGACATGACCAAGAGGCTGTTCCTGCTTCTCGTTTCCATCGTTGCCTTCCAGGTGTACAGCGCCACGGAGCAGTGTGAAGATGAGCCGAGTCTGGTCTCCGAGGGAATGGAGCCAGAAATGAGGAGTGAACTCGCCCATCCTATTGAGGCATTTTGGATGTCTGATTCTGCTGCCCTCCCGGCTCCTGCCTCCCCGCGAGGAGAACGGGCCAATTCCACGTTGTTTCTATCCGACGTCCACCTCACACAGACGCTCGAGGGGCGGATTTTCAACTTAACTGAAGTCTGTGGGCATTTAGAAATCGGGCGGTTTCTGTGCGGGGCGATCATGACGCCTGCTTTACATTCGGTCGGTAAGTTGAAAGTCTCCCCCCACCTGTGCGAAAGCAGCGATTGAGCGCTGGGGTTTGGATCGAGCGGCTCATTCTACCGAGCATGCGTCACCGCAGTTTTCTGAGCGGTTTACAACCCCGAGCGGCTCCTCACTTGGGCTCGTTGACGCCCAGGAGCGATGAGGGCCTCAAGACATGAAGGAGAACTGAGTTTTCAAACAATTCGCAGAACAAAAATGCTCCAGGACTGCATGTCGAGATTGTAAAATAGGGCCGAATATATTGTCTTCTGCAGTTAGTGTTGAATTGCCAACAAATGAAGAATTTTATTGAATGGAAATTGCTAGTATTTGCATTCTGATTGCTAGCAAATGTGTAGGTTATTTAATTTATTCATATTTGGAATATTTTTGCCTTGAAATATTTCAAGTTATTTATTCTTGTGACTCGTCGTGTAATATTTTGTCCGATTTACTTTTAGGTGGGGGTGTTTTTCCAGAATTTTGGTTATATGGGGTGAGATCAACTGTCAGGGAACCCATGCTATTTAAGATGATCTAACACTCTATTGATAATGGATAATCAGGAAACTTCAGGTTTGCATTGACAAACCGCTTGGGAAGGAACTAAATATATAAGGGGATAGATTAGCATCTTCACTACCTGGGTGGTAATCTGTTACAGCACTGACTTCATGTCCACCTTGGCTCAATCAGCAGCACTCTTGCCTCTGAATCAGAAGGTTGTGGATTCAAGTCCCACCGCAGGCACAAAATCTAGGCCTGACGCTCCAGTGCTGCACTGTTGGGGAGAGCCATCTTTCACATGAGACATTAGACCGAGGCCCCGTCTGCCCCCTCGGGTGTACGTAAAAGATCCAAAGGCACTATTTTGAAGAGCAGGAGAGTTTCCCCCCCCCCCCCCCCCCCCCCGGTCTCCTGGCCAATGTTTTTCCCTCAACCAACATCACTAAAACAGATTATCTGGTCATTATGTTTGTGGGATCTTGCTGTGCGCAAATTGGCGGCCGGGTCTCCTACATCATAAGTGACTATACTTCAAAAGCATTTCATTGGTTGTTACATAGTCCACAATATAGAAACAGGCCATTCGGCCCAACTTGTCGATGTCGGTGTTTATGCTCCACACGAGCCTTCCACCCCTTTTCATCTCACTCTATCAGCATATCCTTCTATTCCTTTCTCCATGTGCTTATCTAACTTTCCCTTAATTGCAGAAGGGGATGTCCTGAGGTCATGAAAGGTGCCATATAAATGCAAGTTATTTCCTTTCTTTCTTTAATAGAGCCATGGAGAGGAAACGAGGCAAAGGGATGAGGGAGGGTTCCATATAGAGTAGATGTTCCCCACCACCAGGCAATGAAGATGAAAATCTGTTGCAACATTTTAAGTAAATGCCTACAGCTGCCTTCAAAGTATTTATGGTAAAACGGGCTGCTGTAACCTCTGACCATGAAACTAGGTGCAGCCATGGGTGAAGCTGCGTTCTACCTTGAGGTCTCTCCTTAGATGCAAACTGGAGGGTTCATGGTGTCAGAAGTGTGCTGCCTGCAGAACCGCAGTTTGCGGAGGCTGAGGTTCTGGGTTTTAATGGGACTAGCCCTAACTCTGAACTTTAGTGCTCCGATGGAGATAATTGTGGAATTTTTCATAATTTCATGTTAATTTATCAAAATGATTTAATTTATTGTCATATTTAAATGTATTTATTTTTCGATGGCCTCTTTATTGTATTTGAAATCTTTGTATTTAAATTTTGGAGTTAATGTATTTGACAGATGTGATGGCCAAGGGCAGGAATTACCCTTGGTGAAGTTCATCTCTAAATGCTTAAGGTGCTTGTACTATATTTCTGCGTGCACAACCTTTAAACCTGGCTTTAACATGCCTATTTTAAAAATGTCTTAAATGTTTCCCTACAGTGACTGCACTTTAAAAGTGCTTAATTGACTGAAGCGCCTTGGTACGTCCTGAGGTTGTGAGAGGTTGCTATATAAATGCTGCTTTCTTTCATACACAGGGGTGCAGTACAAGCACATGGAGCATTCCTGCATGAACTTTCCAAATTTCATCCTACCTCCCGCCCATCCCCATCTCATCTCCCTGCTGCAGCTTACTTGAGAAAGTTCAGCAGCCCGAGGGATTGGGGTGGGACTAGCCAGTCTCATCACTTCACGATCTGAATGATCAACAGGTTTGACACTGGTGTTGCCTGTGTGGAGTTAAGGGGTTGGAGATCGAAATATTTGATTTGAAGTCGTGCCTTTTCACATGGTTTGTTATGTTATCAAGTGGCTTAACGTCAAGACAGAATGTTGTGATGCAATAAAAACTCTTATTTATTAAAGTAGCCGTAATAGTTATTCATTGGATGCATTTTTGCTGGGAGATTTCCTCTTTTTAAACACAAAACAACTTATGAAGCCAGTGTGAGTCATAACGTGAACTCTCTTGGGGCCATTAGCCCGAAGATTGTTTACTTGATTGAGCAGATGACCACGCATTGAACAACCCAAATGGCTAGGAAAACATCCCATAATCCAGCACAGATGCCCCTCGTCTAGACCACAAAACTCTCACCAAAGCGAACGATTCAAACCCATTTTTTTATTAAGAGAAAGCTGGAAATCTGACATTGAAAACCATGCTGGAAATACACAGCGGTGTCGAAAATCGCCTTGGTCGATAACACAAAATGGGCAGGATTGCATTGGCCGCCTATTATTCTCCCCGCTCTTTATTCAGATCCATTGCGGTCAGCGGAATTGAGTATCAGGCTGGACATACCTGAGGGAAGGTTTTCTGCTTCTGTGCTCCCCTTTAAAATGAGCAGGTGAAAAATCATAAGCCGGGGAGTATGGATTCAGATCAGCCATGGTCTAATTGAATGGTGGAACAGGCTTGAGGGGCTGAATGGCCTGTTCTTGTGTTCCTGTGTAATAAGTGACCAGCACCATAACTCAACATCAGGTGTGAATGTATCAAATGATACATGATCTAACCCTGGTGCCATGGCTCAGTGGTAGCTCTCTTGCTCTGCATCAGAAGGTTGTAGGTTCAAGTCCCACTCCAGATACTTAAGATAAGAACGTAAGAAATAGGAGCAGGAGTTGGCCATATGGCCCCTCAAGCCTGCTCTGCCATTTAATAAGATCCTGGTTGCCCTTTGCCCTCAGACTTTCCTGTCTGATCCCCGATTCCCTTGAGCACATAATCTAGGCTGACGCTCCCTGTGCAGTAATGAGGGAGTGCTGCACTGTCAGAGGTGCCGTCCTTTGGATGAGACGTTCAATTGTCTGCCCTCACAGGTAAAAGATCCCGTGGCATTTTTTCGAAGACGAGCAGGGGAGTTCTCGCTGGTGTCCTGGCCAATACTTATCCCTCAATCAACATCACTAATCTGGTCATTATCACATTGATGTTTGTGGGATCCTGCTGTGTGCAAATTGGTTGCTGTGTTTCCTACATTACAACAGTGTCTACACTTCAAAAGTATTTAATTGGCTGTAAAGTGATTTGGGACATCCAGAGGACATGAAAAGTGCAAGTCTTTTTCTCATGGTGGTGAATAACTCCTACTGGGTGGCAGGGGGCTAAAACAGAAAGTCCAGAGGCTGCTAAATAATTCTCACAAATAAAACACGTTCCACACACCTGCAACCCCCTCAACATCACATCAGTCTCGTATGGAGTCCGACTGATTTGGTTACAAAGATTGCCACTGAATCTGCTTCATGAAATGGGTCCTCAGCTCATCTGCTAAATGATTTGTTTTGACTGGGAGGCAGGAAATCAATGGCAAAGATCACAGGTTTTCAGCAAAAATGGACAGATCACAGAATGCAATTCCCCAAAAACATTGGCACAAATCCAAAGCAATAAAACTAGAATTACGCTCAGTCACAGTGGGCCAGACCGTAAAGAAACATCATAAAATGTCTTTTAATAATAACATTTACATAGATAATTCCTTATTACCTTGCCAAAACATCCTAAAGTACTTCAGGAAATGAAGTACTTTGAAGTGTGCTGCCTGTTATGGGGGCAAATATAGTAGCTAATTTTTGCACAGCAAGATCCCACATTCAGTAATGATAACCAGTTAATCAGGAGTGTGGTGGAATACTCTCCACTTGCCCCGATGGCTGCAGCTGCAGCAACACTCAAAAAGCTCAACACTCAGGACAAAGCAGCCCATCCACCACCCTAAACATTCACTCCCTTCACCATCGGCGCACCGTGGCTGCAGTTTGTACTATCTACAGGGCACACTGCAACAACTCGCCAAGGCTTCTTCGGCAGCCACCTCCCAAACCCACGACCTTTTAGAAGGACAAGGGCAGCAGGTACATGGGAACAACACCACCTCCAAGTTCCCCTCCAAGTCACACACCATCCCCACTTGGAACTCGCGACCTCTACCACCTAGAAGGACAAGGGCAGCAGGCACATGGGAACACCACCACATGCATGTTCCCCTCCAAGTCACACACCATCCCGACTTGGAAATATATCGCCGTTCCTTCATCGCCGCTGGGTCAAAATCCTGGAACTCCCTACCTAACAGCGCTGTGGGAGAACCTTCACCACACGGACTGCAGCGGTTCAAGAAGGCGGCTCATCACCACCTTCTCAAGGGCAATTAGGGATGGGCAATAAATGCCGGCCTCGCCAGCGACGCCCATACCCCCAGAATGACTGTTTAAAAATCTATTTTTTGGGGGGAAGGAGTGGGGGGGGGGGGAATGCTGCTTGAGGGAGCAATCTTGGACATTATCCAATTTCTGCCCTTCCAATAGTGACACGGGTTCCATAGAAAATCAGGCAAAGGGGAATATTCAGGTTTAGCGTCTCACCCAAAGGACTGATTCAGTCGGTCCTTTGGTTCCAAAGTGCGTTCGTTTGTGTAACGTGGACAGTTTCAAATGAATAGGATACGAACGAGATGAGAATGCGGGGCTCCTGTCTCCTCTTGACCAAACCCCGTGAGTGGGACATTTTCTACGAATTTTACGTTTCGGAAATTTCATCTGCGTCCAGACACCAATCCAATCCGGCCAATCGGGTAACTGAAATGGGGTGGGACTTCTCATGGGTACCAATGAAAGTGCAAGGATACCATCAGCCCCGGGTAGGGGGCTGGACCTGTCCAACCCACCAGGAATGGTACAAAGAGGGGAGGAAGCGGCGGAGGAGCGAGCACATCTGAGGCTTGGGGCAGGGTCGACGCTCACCTGTGTGGCTTAAAATCCTGCTTCGTTCCCCCTGGTTAAACGATACCATCATGTGTCTGGCGAGAACCTGCGTCGGTTCCACCGGCTTCCCCGGCCACTCCAGCCGGAGTCAGCCTTTGGTTTTCACCTTCGAGTCCATCCCGGAGCGCGTACCCAAAATCCGAGTCAAGAAGCGATCTCGGCGAGTCCTCTATCCCCCTCATCAGGTACATGTCTTGCCCATTTTAACAAAGAAAGAGCTTTCATATATATATATATATAGGGGTATATATATATATAGAGAGAGAGAGCCTTTCAGGACGTCCCAACGCGATTTACAGCCAATTAAGTATTTTTTTTTGAAGAGCAGTCACTGTTGTAATGGGGCGGCCAATTTGCGCACAGCAAGATCCCACAAGCTGCAAGAATGACCAGATCGTCTGTTCTTAACGGTGTTGGTTGAGGATAAATATTGGCCCAGGATAAACAGTTGGCTATTCAGAAAACTCTTTTTTTGCAATTAAAGTTGTATCCCACTATAATTATTAAATGACATTTCCAAAATTAGATGTATATTTTAGGGAATTTTATTGGTTATAAGAGTAGCTTTAGTCATTACAATTATATCAGTGTGGATCTCTCGTTTTTAACATGCTCTATCTATCTTCTCTCTCTCTCTCCAGGTGAGAAGGTCCCTTCCTACCGAGAAGGACATGGCCAAGAGGCTGCTCCTGTTTTTAATCTCCGTTGTCCTCATCCAGGTGTACGGCGCCGTGGAAGACGAGCTCAGCCTCTCCTCTCCGGACCTGAGCGCTGCGACGCAAGTCTCGGCGTCTAGCCCGGCCCCTTCGGGCTTCTCCGCCTCCGCCGTGCTCCTCGACACGTCCCCGGGAGCTGAAGCCAACTGCACCCAACAGCCTGCAGGAGGGGACTCGCTACAGGCGACCGGAGTCGTCCGATCCTGCAGGATGTGAACTGCGAAATGGTTCAATCGTCGATTATTTGTTTTTTTTGTCCCGGGGGGAATCGGTCGAATTTTCTCCAGAGACATTATTAGCGGGTACACATTCCGTGTGACTACTGAGGGACCCATCAGTGAAAGACTGAAGCATGTTTTCTACACGTCAGTATTGTGTGTGTGCTGAAGACCCGTTGAAAGCGAACTTGGGACTCGTATCTGAAACCAAAAGTTGATGTAACGCGTTTGGCGTCTTGCATTCCTTGAGAAATTCAGGACTTTAAATCTATCTGAGTCCAATACTGGTGTTACTTCAGTTAATGTGTTATTTTGTTTGAGCTAACTAAATGCACTAACAGTTTGCACAAAACGTTTATAATTTAAATATTTATATATTGCATGTTTATTTATACTGTATATGGATGTATTTATGTCTTGATTTGTACAAATATGTCTGAACTTACTGGGTAAGTTCCATGTTGATAATCTCCCCCGTTGGGTAGAGCTAGAAAATTCACTTGTACCAAAGTCTGGGGTTTTTTGGATCAGCCATCCATGTCAATACATGTTTGTCTTTTCTGTACCATTTGTTATGTTCTAGGAACAAAGATTTGCAGCGATTTAAAATAAAGTTACATTATAAATGCCCTATCTTGTGGTTATTAAGGAGCTGTGCTTTGTGAAAAGGACAATTGACTCTTTTTCTTGTGGGGAATGGAGCAACTTTCCAAACCCTGAGGGGTTTTTTTTTGAGGGCGGTTTTGTTGTAAGGTCTTTGGAATTAACTATCAAGAGTGAAGTTGCTGTTCTTTTGGTCGGCATGTTCTACACAGTTCTGTTAGTTGGAGCCAGTTAGGAAACCAACATTAACTAAGTTGCAGAAACTTGATGCTGTTTCTCTTTCATCTGCTCCTTTCACTAACCCCCCCCCCCCGCCCCACCATCGTTCCCTTCAAAAGATGCTCACTCTCTCTTGCTGGCGTGAGGCCGCGTAGATGGCAGGCACCCTCTGGTACCTTGCACAAGAAGCTTGCGTGAGCCTAGACACTGTGGCCCTGGCTTTCCAGCCTGGTTCTGCAGGTGGATCTGGGATGGATTGGGTCAGATATGCTCTCAAGGATGTAGTCTACATGGTCCTTACCCCCTTCCCCCTTCTGACTTTCTGGGGGATATGCACTCGAGGATGCACTCTACTGTGTCCTTACCCCCTTCCCCCTTCTCACTTTTTGGGTTGGGGCACAGTGGTCTTAAAATATGCCTACCATTTGCCCTGGTTGAATGTACAGCACAAAAAGAGGCCATTTGACCCAACCGGTCTATGTCGGTGTTTATGCTCCACATGAGCCTCCTCTCACCCCCTCTTCATCTAACCCTAATTAACTTTGAAACATTATTTATTATCAAAATAAATTTAAGGCTGATAAGTGTTCATAAGTAAGCAGAGGAGGTTTAAATCAGAGAGGCCGGTGCGATCACTCTCAGTGCTGTCATGCATTATTTTTGCCAAAATCTTACTCCTGGAATCAATGTGACTTTTTCTCAGGCAGCTGAGAGGCTTCTCTTTCATCTACTGCAGCAATTTATGCCCTCCTTCTGGTATAATAAGTCTGGTAGCCATTGGGGCTAGGAATATAGAGTCATAGAGTCATAGAGTTATACAGCACGGATAGAGGCCCTTCGGCCCATCGTGTCCGCGCCGGCCATCAAGCCCTGTCTACTCTAATCCCATATTCCAGCATTTGGTCCGTAGCCTTGTATGCTATGGCATTTCAAGTGCTCATCCAAATGCTTCTTGAATGTTGTGAGGGTTCCTGCCTCCACAACCCTTTCAGGCAGTGAGTTCCAGACTCCAACCACCCTCTGGGTGAAAAAGTTCTTTCTCAAATCCCCTCTAAACCTCCCGCCTTTTACCTTGAATCTATGTCCCCTTGTTATAGAACCCTCAACGAAGGGAAAAAGCTCCTTAGTATCCATCCTATCTGTGCCCCTCATAATTTTGTACACCTCAATCATGTCCCCCCTCAGCCTCCTCTGCTCCAAGGAAAACAAACCCAATCTTCCCAGTCTCTCTTCATAGCTGAAGCGCTCCAGCCCTGGTAACATCCTGGTGATTCTCCTCTGCACCCTCTCCAAAGCGATCACATCCTTCCTGTAGTGTGGCGACCAGAACTGCACACAGTACTCCAGCTGTGGCCTAACCAGTGTTTTATACAGCTCCATCATAACCTCAGGCCTAGCTATGCCAAGATGCTCCATCATAACCTCAGGCCTAGCTATGCCAAGATGCTCCATCATAACCTCAGGCCTAGCTATGCCAAGATGCCCCTTTACCCCAATATGATCCTTACCCCAATACTGTCCTTGCCTGGTACTCAGATGTGTATATATGTATATATAAAATTAGTTTATCGCAGGTGAATTTGGATGTTGACTGCATATTTACACCTCATCCAGTCACGAAAACTAACTTACTCTTAATTTTCAGAGCCCAGCCAGATCCCATGGCACAATGTCAAAGAAGAGCAGAGGAGTTCTCCTCTCCGGAGTGCTGGACAATATTTATCCTTCAACCAACATCGCTAAAACAGATTATCTGGTCATTACCACATTGCTAGTCGTGGGATCTTGCTGTGCACAAATTGGCTGCAGCTTTTCCTACATTGCAACGGTGACTACACTTCAAAGGTACTTCATTGGCTGTAAAGCACTTTGGGACATCCTGAGGTTCTTCCTTTAGAATGGAAGGACATGGTGAAAAAAAATGGGTGGATGAGGTTGTGTCAAAGGCACTGCCTTGGTCCTAAAAATTCCCACATTCTTGTTTGGTCCCTTCTCTCTTTGACTCACTGCAGTTCCAAAAGCTGCTGACAGCCTTTTGGCACGTCTCCCAAGTAGCCATTTTTATCATGTGTGTGCGGGCTGGCAGGCCATTTGAGATGAGATCCATCCAACACAAATATTTCCTAGCAAGGATCCGCAGGAGTGAGAACTTTGGCTGACTTTTCCCTTCCCTGGACCATGGGCGCTGAGCCCAGTTGTAGCAATCCCCAGCTAAGATCAGCGAACTCATCACAGACTGGGGATGGAACTTGGGACTTCTCTGTTGTTTTATGGCTTGGTACCGCAATGATATAACAACCATCTCTCACAGCTAGTCCCCAAGTGTAATGTAATTCTAGGGTATTTAAATGAGCTGTTCATTCTTGCAATGGTCTCACTGCACTTCCTATACGCAGAGGTCATGCCATCGATGAACTAGGAGCTGCCAATCTCCTAAATCGCTAGTGACCACTCTACTTTATCTCCATCCAAGCCACTCCACACGATAGCATTATCAACAGCACACTAATCTCGGCCCTGAATTAGGTATCTAGATTTCATAGAATCTAACCACCCAGAAGGAGGCCATTCAGCCCATCGTGCCTGTGCTGGCTCTTCGAAAGAGCTATCCAATTAGTCCCACACCCATGCCCTTTCCCCATAGTCCTACAAAGTTTTCCTCTTCAAGTATTTATCCAATTCCCTTTTGAAAGTTACTATTGAATCTGCTTCCACCGCCCTTTCAGGCAGCGCGTTCCAGATCATAACAACTCACTGCGTTAAAAAGATTCTCCTCATCTCCCCCCTGGTTCTTTTGTCAATTCCCTTAAATCTATGTCCTCTGGTTAGTGGAAACAATATCTCCCTATTTCCTCTGTCAAAACCCCTCATTATTTTGAACACCTCTATTAAATCACCCCCTAACCTTCTCTGCTCTAAGGAGAACAATCCCAGCTTCTCCAGTCTCTCCACATAACCAAAGTCCCTCTTTCCTGGTACCATTCTAGTAAATCTCTTCTGCACCCTCCCCAAGGCCTTGACATCCTTCCTAAAGTGTGGTGTCCAGAATTGGACACAATACTCCAGCTGAGGCCTAACCATTGTTTTACAAAGGTTTAGCACAACTTCCTTGTGTTTGTACTCTACGCCTCTATTTAAAAGCCCAGGATCCCATGTGCTTTTTTAACAGCCTTCTCAACTTGTCCTGCCACCTTCAAAGATTTGTGCACATACACCCCCAGGTCTCTCCGTTCCTACGCCCCCTTTAAAATTGTACCATTTAGTTTATATTGCCTCTCCTCATCCTTCCAAAATGGAAATTTATTGAAGGAAATGTATTAAATGTATAGACAGAACAGCACAAACTAATTTACAATGACAGCAGTAAAAGGCTTGAACCTTTAAAACTACACTCTGTTCAATCAACAGCCGTGTGTGATGTGAAATCTCCTTGTTGCCAGACTGGAACACACTCTGGCACCCCCTTTTAAGGCTCTGCTTCACCCAGCACTTTCCTGGTAACGGTTCTCTCTCTGGGGTATAATTTGGTCTTGGGGACGGCAGTGCAAAACGCACGATGGCGGGTCGACCACCCGATCTACACCGGGCCCGATTTTCTTGATCATTGACTTCATTGGAAAAGAAAACTGATTCATTAACATCTGTTTTAGCGCTACCCCCGAAGGCCAATTTCGCACCCTCCCTCCCCCCATCTTTTTATCAGCCTTGGTCCCACAGGCTTAGATGATCCTTTGAACTGCCTAGAATGCCCAATAATGGCTTAATCCCCCCCCCCCCCCGATGGTTCCTTTGGGGAGGCAGGGGATGTTATATGGTCCACTCTAGAATGCTCCCACCTCCTACACCAAGTCCAGCAACCTCAGTTAACGCATCGAAACCGCCTGGAAATACCATCAAAGCCAACTTCTGCAATCCAGATGTTGCCAGAGCTGGATGGCCACATTGGCCTTCCTTGGCCTCCGCTGTATCTATCTATATTGACAGACCGAGCTAGTTCTGACTTTATCTGCCTATATGCAGTGCCAATACCTGTCACAGGCACACTGGGAAGTATTTCTTCTGACTGAATCATCACAGGTGCTACTTTATGGCTCTAAGTCCAACCATCGCCCGCATGGTAATTTGTAAAACCCAAGCTTGTCACCTGATTGCTGCTTGGTCAGTCCTTGTGGTGTCCACCATTATACTGTAATTAGGCTTCTCAACATAAAGAAATGGAATGCCTGCAGTTTTAATGAATTTAGCTTAAAATCCACTGATTTATGTCGCCTTGACACATACTTTGGATCTTGCTAAAGAGGGACCCATGAACAATTCCTGCAGTGTTAAAATGTTGGTACTGTCCACTGGGTGGTTATAGATAGTAGGTGCAGTATGCGTGTATCATGTTAGGAACATAGGAACATAGGAACAGGAGTAGGCCATTCAGCCCCTCGTGCCTGCTCCGCCATTTGATAAGATCATGGCTGATCTGTGATCTAACTCCATATACCTGCCTTTGGCCATTATCCCTTAATACCATTGGTTGCCAAAAAGCTATCTATCTCAGATTTAAATTTAGCAATTGAGCCAAGATTGGGATTAAGGTAGAAATTGCCCTTTGTTCCCAATTTTGCCATTTATAAAATAACATGCTGACAACAAAGTAACAAGAAACATAGAAAATAGGAGCAGGAGTGGGCCATTTGGCCCTTCCAGCCTGCTCCGCTACAGCCCCTCTGACTGAAAATGTCGCTCATTGTTGGGTTAAATCTCTCTCCTGAGAGTGGCGAGGGGTCTGTACCTTTGTTTTGTACTTTGCTGCTAGGCTGGATGTGTCTTCATAAATTCACCTGAATACATCCAGTATCAAACTCGAATGTTTCATTTGGGTCCTTATCTGACGATCGATTGATCAATCTGTCTGTCTGTCTATCGATGTATCATGTATCTATCTTTCTATCATGTATTTATCTATCTGTCTTTTTTTTTATTCGTTCATGGGATGTGGGCGTCGCTGGCGAGGCCGGCATTTATTGCCCATCCCTAATTGCCCTTGAGAAGGTGGTGGTGAGCCGCCTTCTTGAACCGCTGCAGTCCGTGTGGTGACGGTTCTCCCACAGTGCTGTTAGGAAGGGAGTTCCAGGATTTTGACCCAGCGACAATGAAGGAACGGCGATATATTTCCAAGTCGGGATGGTGTGTGACTTGGAGGGGAACGTGCAGGTGGTGTTGTTCCCATGCGCCTGCTGCTCTTGTCCTTCTAGGTGGTAGAGGTCGCGGGTTTGGGAGGTGCTGTCGAAGAAGCCTTGGCGAGTTGCTGCAGTGCATCCTGTGGACGGTACACACTGCAGCCACAGTGCGCCGGTGGTGAAGGGAGTGAATGTTTAGGGTGGTGTTTGGGGTGCCAATCAAGCGGGCTGCTTTATCTTGGATGGTGTCGAGCTTCTTGAGTGTTGTTGGAGCTGCACTCATCCAGGCAAGTGGAGAGTATTCCATCACACTCCTGACTTGTGCCTTGTAGATGGTGGAAAGGCTTTGGGGAGTCAGGAGGTGAGTCACTCGCCGCAGAATACCCAGCCTCTGTCGATCTATCATCTGTCTATCTATCTCTCTCTCTGTCTCTGTCTATCTATCTCTCTATCTGTCTGTCTGCCTGTCTCTATATATACCTATCTGATGTCTGCCTGCCTCTCTCTCACTCTACCTATTTCTCTCTATCTTTCTATATCTCTCTCTCTCTATCTATCTATCTGCCTGTTTCTCTCTTTATCTATCTGTCTCTCTCTCCCTATATTTCTGTCTGTCTCTCTCTATATATATCTCTCTCTCTCTCTCTCTATCTATCTACCTGCCTGTCTCTCTCTTTATCTATCTGTCTCTCTCCCTTTATATATTTCTGTCTGTCTTTCTCTATCTCTCTCTCTGTCTATTATTCTGTCTGTCTCTCTCTATCTCTCTCTCTCCCTGTATATATTTCTGTCTGTCTTTCTCTATCTCTCTCTCTATCTGTCTATTATTCTGCCTGTCTCTCTCTATCTCTCTCTCCCTATATATATTTCTGTCTTTATCTCTCTCTATTTGCCTGTCTCTCTCTATATCTATCGGTCTCTCTCTCCCTGTATATATTTCTGTCTTTATCTCTCTCTCTCTATCTGCCTGTCTCTCTCTATATCTATCTGTCTCTCTCTCTCCCTATATATATTTC
This sequence comes from Heptranchias perlo, assembly GCF_035084215.1. Taxonomy (NCBI): domain Eukaryota; kingdom Metazoa; phylum Chordata; class Chondrichthyes; order Hexanchiformes; family Hexanchidae; genus Heptranchias; species Heptranchias perlo. Next base: position 6,737,697 of record NC_090363.1, read on the forward strand.
TGTCTTTATCTCTCTCTATCTGCCTGTCTCTATATCTATCGGTCTCTCTCTCCCTATATATATTTCTGTCTTTATCTCTCTCTCTCTATCTGCCTGTCTCTCTCTATATCTATCTGTCTCTCTCTCCCTATATATATTTCTGTCTTTATCTCTCTCTCTCTATCTGCCTGTCTCTCTCTATATCTATCGGTCTCTCTCTCCCTATATATATTTCTGTCTTTATCTCTCTCTATCTGCCTGTCTCTATATCTATCGGTCTCTCTCTCCCTATATATATTTCTGTCTTTATCTCTCTCTCTCTATCTGCCTGTCTCTCTCTATATCTATCTGTCTCTCTCTCCCTATATATATTTCTGTCTGTCTTATATCTCTCTCTATCTATCTATCTTTCTGATTCTATCTCTGTCTCTTTCTCCCTATATATATATATCTATCTATCTGACTCAATCTCTGTCACTCGCTCCCTTCTATGTTTATTTCCGTCTGTCTCTCCCGCTCTATCTAACAGGAAATTACTCTTTGAAGGATTCATATTTTTTCTTGGTAATGCCTTCCGTGTCTAATTTCCAGAGTTGCATCACTGCGACCTTCTTAACACGACGATCCACGCTCTGCGATGTGCAATGTCCCGTGTTACCGGCTTGCGAGCGCCCCGGGTCTGGAACGTGGGCGCTGCTGAGTGAAGTTAACAGGGTTTTCGGAGATGAAACATGCAATGTGGTCACGCTTGCTGTTCAACCGGAAACTCGCCAATTGCACATAAAGCAGGTTTGCTTTTTCTTTCGATTGTAGGTAATTGTTTCGATTATAATCGTGTGCAAACTCCAAATTCACCCCAGGCTGAGCCTCGATGCCCAGGGGTTTGGAGTCAAACCCAAACACGAGAATCGATCTGAGCAAGTGAGAGCGATCAATCCCAAGGGAAGGGGGAGGGGGGGGGGGGAGTCATAAATATTGGGAAGACGAAATAAAGGCAGAAAATGCTGGATTTGGATGGATTTGTAAAGGGTAGGTCATGCCTGACCAAACTGATTGAATTTTTTTTGTAAGGGTGGCTACAGCAGTGGACGGGGGAATGACCATGGATGTTGTTTACAGGGTCTTCCAGAAGGCATTGGATGAAGTCCCTCATAAGAGACTCTTAGCTAAAGTTGAAGCTCATGGAATTGAGGGCAAATTATTGACCTGGTTAGGAAATTGGCTGAGCGGCAGGAGACAGAGAGTAGGGATAATGGGCAGGATGTGACTAGTGGTGTCCCACAGGGATCTGTGTTGGGGCCTCAGCTATTCACTGTATTTATTAACGACGTAGATGGCGGGACAGAGAGCCACATATCCAAGTTTGCCAATGACACAAAGATAGGTAGCATTGTAAGCAGTGTAGATGGAAGCATACAATTACAGAGATATTAATAGATTAATGAATGGGCAAAACTGTGGCCAGTAGATTTCAATGTAGGCAAGTGTGAGGTCGTCCACTCTAAGAACATAAGAAATAGGAGCAGGAGGAGGCTATATGGCCCCTCGAGCCTGCTCCACCATTCAATAAGATCATGGTTAATCTTTGACCTCAACTCCACTTTCCCGCCCGATCCCCATATCCCTTGATTCCCTTAATGTCCAAAAATCTATTGATCTCAGTCTTGAATATACTCAACGACTGAGCATCCACAGCCCTCTGGGGTAGAGAATTCCAAATATTCATGACCCTCTGAGTGAAGAAATTCTTCCTTATCTCTAAATGTTCGACCCCTTATCCTGAGATTATGGCCCCTAGTTCTAGACTTTCCAGTCAGGGGAAACATCCTCTCAGCATCTACCCTGTCAAGTCCTCTTAGAATCTTACATGTTTCGATGAGATCACCTCTCATTCTTCTAAACTCCAGAGAGTATAGGCCCATTCTACTCAATCTTTCCTCATAGGACAACCCTCTCATCCCAGGAATCAATCCAGTGAACCTTTGTTGCACCCCCTCTAAGGCAAGTATATTCTTCATTAGGTAAAGAGACAAAACCTGTACACAGTACTCCAGGTGTGGTCTCACCAAAGCCCTGTACAATTGTAGCACGACTTCCTTACTCTTGTACTCCAACCCCCTTGCAATAAAGGCCAACATACCATTTGCCTTCCCAATTGCTTGCTGTACCTGCATGTTAACTTTCCGTGTATCATGTACAAGGACACACAAATACCAACATTTAATAGTTTTTCACCATTTAAAAAATATTCCGTTTTTCTATTTTCCCTACCAAAGTGAATAACCTCACATTTCCCCACATTATACTCCATTTGCCACCTTCTTGCCCACTCACTTAACCTGTCGATACCCCTTTGCAGACTCTTTGAGTCCTCCTCACAGCTTACTTTCCCACCTAGCTTTGTATCGTCAGCAAACTTGGATACATTACACTCGGTCCCTTCATCTAAGTCATTAATATAGATTGTAAATAGCTGAGGCCCAAGCACCGATCCCTGCGGCACCCCACTAGTTACAGCCTGCCAACCTGAAAATGACCCGTTTATTCCTACTCTGTTTTTTGTCTGTTAACCAATCTCCTTTCCGTGCTAATATATGAGCCCTTATCTTGTGTAACAAGCCTTTATTGGCACCTTATCAAATGCCTTTTGAAAATCCAAATATACTACATCTGCTGGTTTCCCCTTTATCTACCCTGCTAGTTACATCCTCAAAAGATTCTAATAGATTTGTCAAAAACAATTTCCCTTTGATAAAATCATGTTGACTCTGCCTAATCATGTTATGATTTTCTAAGTGCCCTGTTACCACTTCCTTACTAATGGATTCTAGCATTTTTCTGATATGACTGATGTCAGGTTAACTGGCCTGTAGTTCCCTATTTTATCTCTCCCTCCTTTCTTGAATAGCGGGGTTACATTTGCTACCTTCCAATCCACTGGGACCGTTCCAGAATCTAGGGAATTTTGGAAGATCACAACCAATGCATCCACTATCTCTGCAGCCACCTCTTTTAGAACCCTCAGATGTAGGCCATCAGGTCCAGGGGATTTGTTGGCTTTTAATCCCATTAATTTCTCCAGTACTTTTTCTTTACTAATATTAATTACTTTAAGTTCCTCACTCTCATTAGACCCTGGGTTCCCCACTGTTACTGATATGTTTAACGTCTCTGCCATTTCCTTATTCCCCATTATAATTTTTCTTTTCTCAGCCTCTAAGGGACCAATGTTTACTTTTGCTACTCTCTTCCTTTTTACATACTTATAGAAGCTCTTACAATCTGTTTTTATATTTCTTGCTCGTTTAATCTCACATTCTATTTTCTCCCTTTTCATCATTTTTTTTTGGTCATTCTTTGCGGTTTCTAAAACTCTCCCAATCCTCAGACTTCTTGGCAACATTATAAGCTTCTTCTTTTAACCTAATACGATCCTTAACTTCTTTAGTTAGCCACGGGTGGATCACTTTTTCCATGGAATTTTGATTTCTCAATGGAATGGGTGTTCGTTGACAATTTTGAAACATTTCTTTGAATGCTTCCCATTGCTCATCGACCGTCATACCTTTTAATCTGATTTCCCAATCTCTCTAAGCCAACTCACCCCTCATACTTATGTAATTGGCTTTTTAGGTCCACTGTGGATAGATCAGAGTACTTTCTAAATGGTGAAAAGCTCGAAACAGCGGAGATCCAAAGAGACCTAGAGGTCCATGAACGTAGATCATTAAAATGTCATGGACAGGTACAGAAAATAATCAATAAGGCTAATGGAATGCTGGCCTTTATATCTAGAGGACTAGAATATAAAGGGGTAGAAGTTATGCTGCAGCTATACAAAGCCCTGGTTAGACCACACCTGGAGTACTGTGTTCAGTTCTGGGCACCGCACCTTAGGAAGGATATATTGGCCTTGGAGGGAGTGCAGCGTAGATTTACTAGAATGATACCTGGACTCCAAGGGTTAAATTACGAGGAGAGATTGCACAAGCTAGGGTTGTATTCCCTGGAATTTAGAAGATTAAGGGGTGATTTGATCAAAGTTTTCAAGATATTAAGGGGAACTGGTAGGGTAGATAGAGAGAAACTATTTCCGCTGGTTGGGGAGTCTAGGACTGGGGGACGTAGTCTAAAAGTTAGAGCCAGGACTTTCAGGAGTGAAGTTAGGAAACACTTCTACACGCAAAGGGTGGTAGAAGTTTGGAACTCTCTTCTGCAAACGGCAGTTGATGCTAGCTCAATTGTTAATTTTAAATCTGGGATTGATAGATTTTTGTTAACCAAAGGTATTAAGGGATATGGGGCTAAGGCGGGTATATGGAGTTAGGTCACAGATCAGCCATGATCTCATTGAATGGCGGAACAGGCTCGAGGGGCTAAATGGCCTCCTTTTGTTCCCATGTTCCTATGAAATGCAGAGCGTGTAGATCAGGAGATTTGGGATCTCACCTGTCCACTGGGGGCTGAAATTCCATGGGGAGGGGGCGGGTAGCTGCAGCCTTTCCTGTTCTTGTTTCCTGGGGGCTATTGGATGGGAAAAACCGGGGCGGGCTCCCTTCGGATTGTGCGCAATTTCCCCGCCAGATTATCCTGAATTCGCTGTGCCCAGACAATCCAATCGCCCCGAGTACAGGAAAATCTGCTCCAGGGAATTTCCAAGTCACCGACTGTAAAAGTCCTGGGTGTGTTATTTTGTAAAAGTGGTTAAATGGGTGAAGATAACCTGGTTGATGACTTGGTTAAGGTAGCACACACCTAGGGAGTAGATTGGACTTTTGGCGATAATGGGCGATGTTGGATTGGCCTCCCGTTATACATCTCTCCTGACTTTTGTTTCTATTGAAGTCCTATATTTTACGTAAGACTAGCTAGTGACATGGAAACGGCACTCAGTGGAATTTCGGAATCCAGAACTCATGGAATGCCAGTCCCGATGGGAATGGGGGAGACGAAGTGTTAGTCCTGATGGGATTGAGGGAAGTCACATGGCCTAAGGGCGACTCCAGTGCCACACCAAAGTGGTTGACTCTTCACTGCGGTCTGAAGTGGCCTAGCAAGCCCCTCGGTCGTGAGGGAGGGGGCAATAAATGCCAGCCTTGCCAGCGACGCCCACATCCCGAGAATGAATAAAAAGAACTGCACGTGGAAAGCCGAGTGGGCGCTGTCCTTTCACTTCTGGGCCAGAGTTGTGTTCAAATCAAGTCCAGACTGATGAAATGAAAGTTTGCTCTGACTGTATGGGACCTACCAGAAACGAGTTTGGACAGTCTCAGCCCAGTTTCATAGGCCTACAGCACAAAACTGTCCTTAATTTGGCCTTCAGCGGGGTCACTGGTACGGGAAATGGAAAAAAAATTGCCACACTGGTGCATTGGGGCATGTTCTTCTGAGAGTTGGACTGAGGCACATTATTGGCGCAGATTAGTGGGAGCTTTACTCAGGAACATAGGAAGATTAAGAAGAGGATTAGGCCATTCAGCCCCTCGAGCCTGCGCTGCCATTCAATTAGATCATGTCTGATCTGTACCTCGACTCCCTTTATCCGCCTTTACTCCACATTCCTTGATACTCTTACCTAATCTATCGATCTCAATCTTGAAAGCTCCAATTGTGCCCCCAGCATTCGCAGTCTTTTGGGGGAGAGAGTTCAACATTTCTATTACCCCTTTTGTGTAGAAAAGTGCTTCCTGATTTTCCCTCCCGAACGGCCCAGCTCTAATTTTAAGGTCATGCCCCCTTGTTCTTGATTGCCCCCCACCAGAGGAAATAGTTTCTCCGTGACTACCCTGTCGAATCCTTTTAACGTTTCGAACACCTCGATCGCATCGCCCCTCAATCCTTCTGTACTCGAGGGAACACAAGCAGCGTTTATGGAACCTGTGGGGGGCGGGGAGGGGGGGCTCCTCATAATTTAACCCTCTGCGTCCAGCGGTACTACACCCGTCCTGGGAGTGTGTGAAGCTAGTTATGAGGAATCCCATTCCCCATAACTAATATCCCTCAACTCAATGGCCAAAAAAAAAGATAATTTTGTTTTCTTTTACACAGGCTACATTTTAAAACCACAGTGATGTCACTCCGGCTGATTCACACTGACATGTGGCTTCAATTGATTGACATTTAAAAGATTGGGAAATTCCTGGTTCAAAGAGTCACTTCATTTGCATTTTTTAAAGTCTTCAACTAAAATTCAGATTCACTGACAGTCTGATAATTCATAATTTCAAGAATGATGAGAATTGTGGGGGGAGAGAGAATTCAGAGAATTGTTAGTCCATAATAAAACAACAACTTGCATTTATATAGCGCCTTTAATGTACTAAAACGTCCCAAGGTGCTTCACAGGAGCGATTATCAAACATAATTTGACCACATAAGGCAACACCAGGACAGGTGACCAAAAGCTTGGTCAAAGAGGTAGGTTTTAAGGAGCGTCTTAAAGGAGGAGAGAGAGGCGGAGAGGTTTAGGGAGGAAATTCCAGAGCTTAGGGCCCAGTCAGCTGAAGGCACGACCGCCAATGGTGGAGCGATGAAAATCGGGGATGCGCAAGAGGCCAGAATTGGAGGAGCGCAGAGATCTCGGAGGGTTGCAGGGCTGGAGGAGGTCACAGAGAATAACCTAGATGTTGTGAGACTCCCCAATTACCACTGATGCTTGGAAGGTCTGACCTATGGAATGAGACATGAGCTGTCTTCAAACTATCTTTCGATGTTGAGATAATTAAGGCATGGAACTTTTCTGTGAAGCTGCAGTTGGGATTTCCACTGGTTGGATTTATTTTAACCTAACTGGCCGGGTGGGAATCCCACGGGATCGGGTGGATCGCTGGTTTTACACCCCTGCCCAATATCGCTCTCTGTTGACTTCAATGGAGTGTAAAATTGGGCGGGGTTTAAAACCAGCACTGCAGCCCATCCCGTCAGTTCCCCAACAGGCGGGTTAGGTTAAAATTGCACCCTGGTATAGTCTCAATCGCTGATACCTTCCAATGTTGGTGACCAAAGGCAGATTAACGTATTTAAAGCTGGTGCTGGGGATTTCAGGCATTTTATGTTTGTCAACTGGACAGGGATGGAGCGATGCCTGGCTGAGCAAATGTAAGGAATCTTACAACACCAGGTTATAGTCCAACAATTTTATTTTAAAATCACAAGCTTTCGGAGATTATCCCCTTCGTCAGGTGAATGAGTGAAAGATTCTCAAACCGCATATCTTATATTAGGCTGGGACAGCATCACACCAATCAAAAGGTGTCGTTGTTGTTCAAACAGGCCAGTCACGGAGAACAGCACGTCCCAGTACATTGGATATACATTGTGTCAATTACACAGACAGACAGAAAGAAAGAGACCCAAATGGCAGAGAGAGAGAGAGAGATCAACCGGGATCTTGGGTTCATGTCACGCTACACGTAACCCCACCAGCAAAAAGGGAAAAAAAAGTTATGTGTTTTAATATTCTCTCTCTCTCTCTCTGCCATTTGGGTCTCTTTCTTTCTGTTCTAATGTAGGAAACAGGCCAGCCAATTTGCGCACAGCAAGATCCCACAAACAGCAATGAGATAAATGACCAGATGATCTGTTTTATTGATGTGGGTTGAGGGATAAATATTGGCCCAGGACACCGAGGAGAACTCCCCTTGCTCTTCTTCGAAATGTTAAGGCAGCCTCTGAGCAAGCGCAATTGCAGGAAACTCGCGTACGGAGCTCGGTGACTTGGAGGCGGGGCCAGTTTCACGGGCGGCGTTGCGTCCGGGACCGATTGACGGGCGTAAAAGACCGAGGAGATTTGGGGCGAGTTGCACTTACGCCCGTAACTCGCTCATGCCTAAAATTCCGCGATCTTTTAAGCAGCGTAATTGGATCGCACCCAGGACGCACAAAATTCAAGGCCAAACATAGATTTATTAAAATTAAGTTCTTACAGTTCAAGAAACACTTAACATTCATTCTCCCAATCACTGTATGTCTTCAGTCCAAACTGATTCCTTTGCTGTCACCCAGTGGCTTCAAGCTGCCTGACTCACTGTTAAAAAGCACTGAGCTAATGAGTTCGGAGCTAAAGTCAAGCAGGCAGATTACAATCGTAAGGCTAGATCACTGCTCCACCTACTGATGTAACTGGTACTGCAGGTAAACGTCGAAGGAGAGAACTTAAATTTATATAGCGCCTTTCACAACCTCAGGACGTCCCAAAGCGCTTTACAGCCAATTAACTATTCTCTTGAAGTGTAATCATTGTTTTACTGTAGGGAAATGCAGCAGTTAAATTGTGCACAGCAAGGTCCCGCTGAGTATATGCTGCAGTTATATAAGGTATTGGTGAGACCGCACCTGGAATACTGCATACAGTTTTGGTCTCCATACTTAAGAAAAGACATACTTGCTCTCGAGGCAGTACAAAGAAGGTTCACTCGGTTAATCCCGGGGATGAGGGGGTGGACATATGAGGAGAGGTTGAGTAGATTGGGACTCTACTCATTGGAGTTCAGAAGAATGAGAGGCGATCTTATTGAAACATATAAGATTGTGAAGGGGCTTGATCGGGTGGATGCGGTAAGGATGTTCCCAAGGATGGGTGAAACTAGAACTAGGGGGCATAATCTTAGAATAAGGGGCTGCTCTTTCAAAACTGAGATGAGGAGAAACTTCTTCACTCAGAGGGTAGTAGGTCTGTGGAATTTGCTGCCCCAGGAAGCTGTGGAAGCTACATCATTAAATACATTTAAAACAGAAATAGACAGTTTCCTAGAAGTAAAGGGAATTAGGGGTTACGGGGAGCGGGCAGGAAATTGGACATGAATTTAGATTTGAGATTAGGATCAGATCAGCCATGATCTTATTGAATGGCGGAGCAGGCTCGAGGGGCCGATTGGCCTATTCCTGCTCCTATTTCTTATGTTCTTATGTCCCACAAACAGCAATGAGAGAAATAACCATATAAGATGTTTTTAGGTGTTGTTTAATGGATAATTATTGGCCAGGACACAGGGGGGATCTCCCCTGCTTTCCTTTGATGTAGTGCTGTGGGATCTCTTACATCTACCTGAGAGGGCAGACAGGCCCTTGGTTTAACGTCTCATCCGAAAGCTGGTTTGCTTTGGCTGATTTGGGTGTCCGTGTACACAAATCATTACGACCTAGTGGACAGGTGCAAAAAGTACTCAAAAAGGCTGATGGAACGCTGGCCTTTATCTCAAGAGGGCTGGAATTAAAAAGTGAGGAAACGATGGTCAGACCCCCCTCTGGAGCACTGCGTTCAATTTTGGGCACCGAACCTCATTAAAGATATCTCGGCCTCGGAGGGGAGGGGGGTGCAGCGCAGATTCACCAGACTGATACCGGGGCTTAAAGGGTTAAATTATGAGGAGACGTTGCATAAACTTGGTTATTATTCCCTCAACTATAGGAGATTGAGCGGAGATCTGATCGAGGTGTTTAAAATGGCATTCGATAGGGTAGAATCAAGAACAAGGGGGACAATCGTAACATTAGAGCTAAACCTTTCAGCAGTGAAATCAGGAAGCACTTTTTCACACAAGGGCCCAGGAATGAGTTTAGGCCGGATTTGATGCCCCGAATGGGTGCAGGGAACGAAGACGGATTTGGAGCCCGAGGATCGTGACAATTAAGGTCCTCGGGCCACATCTACGTAATCGCGGTGAGCCACTGCCACCTCCACCCATCTGAAGAATTCAATTCAGGGCAGCCTGCCTCGCTTCAATATAGATAAGTGTGAGGGGGTGCATTTTGGTAAGAAGAGTAAAGAGGCCACGTACTCATTGGAAAATAAGATTCACAAATCATTAAAAGTAGTAATGCAGGTTAACAAGGCCACAAAAAAGGCAAACCAAGCACTGGGGTTCATTTCTAGAGAAAAGGAATTCAAAAGCTGAGAAGTTATGTTAAACTTATATTGAACCTTGGTTCGACCACATTGTGCACAGTTCTGGTCTCCGTATTACAAAAAAGGATATAGAGGCACTGGAGAAGGTGCAAAAAAGATTTACAAGGACGATACCAGAACTGAGAGGTTATAATGATCAGGAAAGATTGAACACGTTTGTGCTGTTTTTTCTAGAGGAGAGAAGGCTGAGAGGTGACCTAATAGAGGTCTTTATAATTATGAAAGGGTTCGATAGGGTAGTCCTAGAAAAGATGTTTCCTCTTGTGGGGGCATCCAAAGCTAGGGGCCATAAATATAAGATAGTCACCAATAAATCCAATAAGGAATTCAGCAGAAACTTCTTCTTAACTCAGAGAGTGGTGAGAATGTGGAACTCGCTACCACATGCAGTAGTTGAGGCAAATAGCATAGATGCCTTTAAGGGGCAGCTAGATAAACACATGAGGGAGAAAGGAATGAAAGAATATGTTGATAAGGTGAGACAAAGTAAATAGAGTGGGAGGAGGCTCATGTAGAGCAGACACACCGTCATAGACTGGTTGGGCCAAATGGCCTGTTTATGTGCTGTAAATTCTATGTAACTGAACTATACTATGGTGCCAAGTTTATTTCCTGTTACAGTTGATCTAAATACCCCTGGTCTACAGGGGGAAGAATCGGGCAGGTTCCCACTGCTGATCAGTGTGCCCTACTGGAACGTGTGTGTGTGTGTGAAGTAGGAGTCGGCTGTGATGCCCCAATAGTCGAATATTCTGGTGACACTATGGTCAAGGCTGGCTCATGAGAGTGGCCAGTTGGCTGAGGCACCAGAGTTCTGCTCCACGCCCATGGAGCTATATTTGGGCTCCAATCAGTGCCGTTGGGTGAAAGAAATAGGAAAAAATTGGCGGCAAGAAAGGCTGAAGTTAACAAATTAATTCTCAATTTCCCGCCCTCCGGCCGCTTGGGGTTTGGTTCCTGGATTGAAAAACGCTCCAATCAGAATGCGAAAAAGCAGCCAATGAGCTTCGGAGCTTCCCGGACGGATGCGAACCAATCGAGCGACGCCGCTCGTTCGACCAATCAAGTGTCGCTTCTCCCGGAGCCAATCAGCGGCTTTCGCGCTCCTCCCCCCCCCTCGTGGGGGGTGGGATCTTTAAAAGGCGCGGCGCGGGTCCTCGGCCCGCAGTTCGACCCCTGGAGCGACGGCGGAGAGAGCGGGGGAAGAAATGGCGAGGACGAAGCAAACTGCGCGCAAGTCCACCGGAGGGAAAGCTCCCCGCAAGCAGCTGGCCACCAAGGCCGCCCGCAAGAGCGCCCCGGCGACCGGCGGGGTGAAGAAGCCCCACCGCTACCGGCCCGGCACCGTGGCCCTGCGGGAGATCCGCCGCTACCAGAAGTCCACCGAGCTGCTCATCCGCAAACTGCCCTTCCAGCGCCTGGTCCGCGAGATCGCGCAGGACTTCAAGACCGACCTGCGCTTCCAGAGCTCGGCCGTCATGGCCCTGCAGGAGGCCAGCGAGGCTTACCTGGTCGGCCTCTTCGAGGACACCAACCTCTGCGCCATCCACGCCAAGCGGGTCACCATCATGCCCAAGGACATACACCTGGCCCGGCGCATCCGCGGCGAGCGCGCCTAAAAATCACCGCCTCGACCCACAGCAACACGCACACAAAACGGCTCTTTTCAGAGCCACCACACCCGACACAGAAAGGGCGGCAATTGCTGGGGAACAATTCATTTGGGTGAAAACTAGTCTCTCAATTTATAAAATGGCGAATTAAATAGGTTTCAGTCTAATATCACAATAGTTAATACAAACTCGAGGAACGACACCTGATCTTTCGATTTTACAGCCTTCTGGCCACAACTTTAAAACATTTGGTTCATAACCATCCCAACTATTTTCTCGGTCAGCAGGCGCTGGTAATGGTTCTGTCACCGTTTACACCTGGACCCATCTTGGTTTTCAGACTTGCCCCATTACCATCCCCTTTTTGCTACGGACCATTGTCCCTTTTTGTCATTTAATCACTCACTCCTGCCCTCACAGACCTTTCCCTTTCATAATTTCCCTGGCTCTGCAGTTGCTCAAAAACTGTTTAATCTCTTAAATTCTTCCAGGTCGCCAACCTTCCATCAAGGCTCAATCGTCAGCAAAGTCATGGAAGGTGTCGTCGACAGTGCTATCAAGCGGCACTTACTCACCAATAACCTGCTCACCGATGCTCAGTTTGGGTTCCGCCAGGACCACTCGGCTCCAGACTTCATTACAGCCTTGGTCCAAACATGGACAAAAGAGCTGAATTCCAGAGGTGAGGTGAGAGTGACTGCCCTTGACATCAGGGCAGCATTTGACCAAGTGTGGCACCAAGGAGCTCGAGTAAAATTGAAGTCAATGGGAATCAGGGGGAAAACTCTTCAGTGGCTGGAGTCATACCTAGCACAAAGGAAGATGGAAGTGGTTGTTGGAGGCCAATCATCTCAGCCCCAGGACATTGCTGCAGGAGTTCCTCAGGGCAGTGTCCGAGGCCCAACCATCTTCAGCTGCTTCATCAATGACCTTCCCTCCATCATAAGGTCAGAAATGGGGATGTTTGCTGATGATTGCACAGTGTTCAGTTCCATTCGCAACCCCTCAAATAATGAAGCAGTCCGTGCCCGCATGCAGCAAGACCTGGACAACATCCAGGCTTGGGCTGATAAGTGGCAAGTAACATTCGTGCCAGGCAATGACATCTCCAACAAGAGAGAGTCTAACCAACTCCCCTTGACATTCAACGGCATTATCATCGCCGAATCCCCCACCATCAACATCCTGGGGGTCACCATTGACCAGAAACTTAACTGGACCAGCCATATAAATACAGTGGCTACAAGAGCAGGTCAGAGGCTGGGTATTCTGCGGCGAGTGACTCACCTCCTGACTCCCCAAAGCCTTTCCAGGCACAGGTCAGGAGTCTGATGGAATACTCTCCACTTGCCTGGACGAGTGCAGCTCCAACAACACTCAAGAAGCTCGACACCATCCAGGACAAAGCAGTCCGCTTGATTGGCACCCCATCCACCACCCTAAACATTCACTCCCTTCACCACCGGCGCACCGTGGCTGCAGTGTGTACCATCCACAGGATGCACTGCAGCAACTCGCCAAGGCTTCTTCGACAGCACCTCCCAAACCCACGACCTCTACCACCTCGAAGGACAAGAACAGCAGGCACATGGGAACAACACCACCTGCACGTTCCCCTCCAAGTCACACACCATCCCGACTTGGAAATATATCGGCCGTTCCTTCATCGTCACTGGGTCAAAATCCTGGAACTCCCTTCATAACAGCACTGTGGGAGAACCTTCACCACACGGACTGCAGTGGTTCAAGAAGGCAGCTCACCACCACCTTCTCAAGGGCAATTAGGGATGGGCAATAAATGCCGGCCTTGCCAGCGACACCCACGTCCCATGAACGAATAATAAAAAATATCAGGGACAGTCCGCATGGATTTGTTAAGGGAAGGCCGTGTCTAACTAAATTGATTGAATTTTTCTAGGAGGTAACTGGGAGGGTCGATGAGGGTAAAGTGTTTGATGCACTTTACATGGATTTTGTCAAGGTCCCATATGGCACAGGTCAAAAAAGTGAAAGGCCATGGGATCCAAGGGAAAGTGGCAAATTAGATACAAAAATGGGTCAGTGGCAGGAAGCAAAGGCTAATGATCGGGTGTTTTTGTGAGGAAGGCTGTTTCCAGTGGGGTTCCGCAGGGCTCAGTACTAGGTCCCTTACTTTTTGTGGTATATATTAATGCTTCAGACTTAAATGTAGGGAGCATGATTAAGAAGTTTACAGATGATACAAAAATTGGCCATGTCGTTGATAGGAGGATAGCTGTGGACTGCAGGAAGACTGCAACGGACTGGTCAGGTGGGCAGAAAAGTGGCAAATGCAATTCAATCTGGAGAAGTGTGAGGTAATGCATTTGGGGAGGGCAAACAAGGCAAGGGAATACACAATAAATGGGAGGATACTGAGAGATGTAGACGAACAGAGGGACCTTGGAGTGCATAGCCACCGATCCCTGAAGGTAGCAGCACAGGTAGATAAAGTGGTTAAGAAGGCAGATGGGCTACCTTCCTTAGCCGAGGGGATGGAATATAAGACCAGGGAGGTTACGCTAGAACTGTATAAAACACTAGTTCGGTCACAGCTTGAGTACTGTGTACAGTTCTGGTCACATTACAGGAAGGATGTGATTGCACTAGAGAGGGTACAGAGGAGATTTACGAAGATGTTGCCAGGACTGGAGAATTGTAGCTATGGGGAAGATTGGATAGGATAGGCTGGGGTTGTTTTCTTTAGAACACAGGAGGCTGAGGGGAGATTTAATTGAGGTGTATAAAATTGAGGTGCCTCGATAGTGAATAGGAAGGACCTATTTCTCTTAGCAGAGAGGTCAATAACCAGGGGGCATAGATTTAAAGTGATTGGTAGAAGGATTAGAGGGGAGCTGAGGAGAATTTTTTTCACTCAGTGGATGGTGGGGGTCTGGAACTCACTGAATCAAAGGGTGGTAGAGGCAGAAACCCTCAACACATTTAAAAGGTACTTGGATGTGCACCTGAAGTGAAATAACCTGCAAGGCTACGGACCAAGTGCCGGAAAATGGGATTAGGCCTGATGGCTCTTTTTCGGCCGGCAGAGACACGATGGGCCGAACGGCCTCCTTCTGTGCTGTAAATTTCTATGATTCTATGACCTGAAATGTTGACTCTGTTTCTCTCTCTCCGCAGATGCTGCCCTGACCCGTTGAGTGTTTTCCAGCATTTTCTGTACAATGAAATGAACCAGTCACTTCATCCCCTGGTCTGGACGCGTGCTATCCCTTACTGGGAGTTTGCTATGGCTGGGCCGTTTGTTGCCCTTTTCACACAAATACATATAGGAACAGGAGTAGGCCATTCAGCCCCTCGTGCCTGCTCCGCCATTTGATAAGATCATGGCTGATCTGTGATCTAACTCCATATACCTGCCTTTGGCCCATATCCCTTAATACCTTTGGTTGCCAAAAAGCTATCTATCTCACATTTAAATTTAGCAATTGAGCTAGTATCAATTGCCGTTTGCGGAAGAGAGTTCCAAACTTCTACCACCCTTTGTGTGTAGAAATGTTTTCTAATCTCGCTCCTGAAAGGTCTGGCTCTAATTTTTAGACT
Source organism: Heptranchias perlo (assembly GCF_035084215.1). Classification (NCBI taxonomy): domain Eukaryota; kingdom Metazoa; phylum Chordata; class Chondrichthyes; order Hexanchiformes; family Hexanchidae; genus Heptranchias; species Heptranchias perlo. Next base: position 6,752,775 of record NC_090363.1, read on the forward strand.
GTGCCCCCTACTCCTAGAATCCCCAACCAGCGGAAATAGTTTCTCTCCATCCACCCTGTCCGTTCCCCTTAATATCTTATAAACTTCGACCAGATCTACCCCTTAACCTTCGAAACTCCAGAGAATACAACCCCGATTTGTGTGACCTCTCCTCGTAACTTAACCCTTGAAGTCCGGGTATCATCATTCCAGTAAACACTCCCTCCAATGCCTTTTTTGATCCAAAGCGGATGACCTCTCATTGGTCCACGTTGAATCCCATTTGCCCCGTCTATTGATGGATTTTGAGCCACCTTGAGATTGCAGCTGCTGAGCCCAACCTCCAATCACGTGAGCCTCCGCCCGACCCCCCCCGCCGGTAGCCAATGGGGAAAGCGGCGCCCCCCCTGATCCCTCATTAGCATATCGGGTCTATATAAAGCGCCGCTGCCTGCAGCCGCCCGCTGGCAGAAGTCTTGGGGCGGCGATAGTCGGAGCGATGCCGGAGAGCGCGACCAAGGTCATCGCCAAGAAAGGCGCCAAGAAAGCGGCCTCCAAGTCCCACCACAAGGGCGACAAGAAGCGGAGGAAGGCCCGCAAGGAGAGCTACGGCATCTACGTCTACAAGGTGCTGAAGCAGGTGCACCCGGACACGGGCATCTCCTCCAAGGCCATGAGCATCATGAACTCGTTCGTCAACGACGTCTTCGACCGCATCGCCTGCGAGGCTTCCCGCCTGGCCCACTACAGCCGGCGGCACACCATGTCCTCCCGGGAGATCCAGACCGCCGTCCGCCTCCTGGTGCCCGGCGAGCTGGCCAAGCACGCCGTGTCCGAGGGCACCAAGGCGGTCACCAAGTACACCAGCTCCAAGTGAAGGCAGTCAAACCCCCCCCTCCCCCCGCCCGCCCCCCCCCCCCCCCAAATACCTCCCCAAACCCCACCAAACAACGGCTCTTTTCAGAGCCAAACACCACCCTCTCCAGCAGAGAGCTGTTTCCAAGCTGATTAGTTTATCCTTTATTTTAAAAAAACATTTCGGGTGCGTTTTGATTACAATTTTTGGTGCTATTCGTCTTTCTTCCCCATTATCTGAAAATAAATATTAATTAAAATTTGCCAAGTTGGCAACTGGATGGTAAAAGGGTGAAAAAAAAAATTGCCCAGCCAGTAGTTGTGATCTTGAATGCACTGCCGCTGAAAGGGTGCTGGATAAATGGTCTAAAATGGAGTAATGTGTCTGACTCCGGGCGCCACGCTTTAGGAAGGATGTCAAGTCCTCGGAGAGGGTGCAGAGGGGATTCGACAGGACGGTACCAGGGATGAGGGTTTTTCAGTTACGTGGATAGATTGGAGAAGCTGGGGTTTGTTCTCCTTCGGGCAGGGAAGGTGAAGGGGAGATTTGATAGAACATGAGAACTAGGAGCTGTGCGGCCCCTCGAGCCTGCTCCGCCATTCAGTCAGATCATGGCTGATCTTCAACCTCAACTCCACTTTCCCGCCCCTTAATTCCCCAAATCTCTCGATTCCCTTAGTGTCCAAAAATCTATCGATCTCAGTCTTGAATATACTCGACAACTGAGCATCCACAGCCCTCTGCGGTAGAAAATTCCAAAGATTCACCATCCTCTAAGTGAAGAAATTCCTCATCTCAGTCCTAAATGTCTGACCCTTTATCCTGAGACTATGACCCCTTGTTCTGGACTCTCCAACCAAGGGAAACAGCCTTTTTTTATTCGTTCATGGGATGTGGGCGTCGCTGGCGAGGCCAGCATTTATTGCCCATCCCTAATTGCCCTTGAGAAGGTGGTGGTGAGCCGCCTTCTTGAGCCGCTGCAGTCCGTGTGGTGAAGGTTCTCCCACAGTGCTGTTAGGAAGGGAGTTCCAGGATTTTGACCCAGTGACGATGAAGGAACGGCCGATATATTTCCAAATCGGGATGGTGTGTGACTTGGAGGGGAACGTGCAGGTGGTGTTGTTCCCATGTGCCTGCTGCTCTTGTCCTTCTAGGTGGTAGAGGACGTGGGTTTGGGAGGTGCTGTTGAAGAAGCCTTGGCGAGTTGCTGCAGTGCATCCTGTGGATGGTACACACTGCAGCCACGGTGCGCCGGTGGTGAAGGGAGTGAATGTTTAGGGTGGTGGATGGGGTGCCAATCAAGCGGGCTGCTTTGTCCTGGATGGTGTCGAGCTTCTTGAGTGTTGTTGGAGCTGCACTCATCCAGGCAAGTGGAGGGTATTCCATCACACTCCTGACTTGTGCCTTGTAGATGGTGGAAAGGCTTTGGGGAGTCAGGAGGTGATGCCTCTCAGTATCTTTCCCCATAGCTGGATTGTTTTGGGTAGTGAGTTATGAAGCAGATTCAATAACTTTCCCTTTTGCAAGTCATTATTGAATCTGCTTCATAACTCAGTCCAAAAAAATTCTCATCTCGCCACTTCTGCCAATTATTTTAAATCTAGGTCCACTGGTTAACAACCCTTCCATCACTGGAAAGAGTTTCACTATTTACTGTCAAAACCCTTCATAACTTGGAACACCTCTGAAATCTCCCCTTAAACTTCTCTGCTGTAAAAACCATCCCAGCTTCTCCACACCAACTAAAGTCACTCATCCCTGGTACCTTTCTGGAAAATCTCTTTCAGACTCTAAAAGGACAGAACATCTTTCTCAAGTGTGGTGCCCAGATTTTAATACAATACTCTCGCTGAATTATAACCATTGGTTATTTGCAAACCAGTTATTAATACCAGGTGATGAGCCACCTCTTTGACCAAACTTTTGATCACCTGTCCTAACTCATGTGGCGTTAAAATAGTTTTGATAGTCGCTCCGGGGATGTTATTCCGAATTAAAAAGGGACACTGGATCGATGCAAGCGGTTTCTCTTTCTGTGTCGGGTGTGGTGGCTCTGAAAAGAGCCGTTTTGTGTGCGTGTTGCTGTGGGTCGCGGCGGTGATTTTTAGGCGCGCTCGCCGCGGATGCGCCGGGCCAGGTGTATGTCTTTGGGCATGATGGTGACCCGCTTGGCGTGGATGGCGCAGAGGTTGGTGTCCTCGAAGAGGCCGACCAGGTAAGCCTCGCTGGCCTCCTGCAGGGCCATGACGGCCGAGCTCTGGAAGCGCAGGTCGGTCTTGAAGTCCTGCGCGATCTCGCGGACCAGGCGCTGGAAGGGCAGTTTGCGGATGAGCAGCTCGGTGGACTTCTGGTAGCGGCGGATCTCCCGCAGGGCCACGGTGCCGGGCCGGTAGCGGTGGGGCTTCTTCACCCCGCCGGTCGCCGGGGCGCTCTTGCGGGCGGCCTTGGTGGCCAGCTGCTTGCGGGGAGCTTTCCCCCCGGTGGACTTGCGCGCAGTTTGCTTCGTCCTCGCCATTTCTTCCCCCGCTCTCTCCGCCGTCGCTCCAGGGGTCGAACTGCGGGCCGAGGACCCGCGCCGCGCCTTTTAAAGATCCCACCCCCCACGAGGGGGGGGGGGGGGGGAAAGGGGCGCGAAAGCCGCTGATTGGATCCGGGAGAAGCGACACTTGATTGGTCGAACGAGCGGCGTCGCTCGATTGGTTCGCATCGGCCCGGGAAGCTCCGAAGCTCATTGGCTGATTTTTCGCATTCTGATTGGAGCGTTTTTCAATCCAGGAACCAAAAACCCCAAGCGGCCGGAGGGCGGGAAATTGAGAATTAATTTGTTAACTTCAGCCTTTCCTCCTGTCACTTTTTCGAGTTCTTCTTTCAAAGGCCCTGATTGGGGCCGAGATACACCATCTATGGGTGTTTCTTTGGTCACTCTCATGTGCCACTCTAAACCATGGTGTCACTAGCATATTTGGCCGTGGGGGGCATCACAGCCCCAGGGCCGTTAATCATAGAATCGTAATGCACAGAAAGTGGCAATTAGAACATAAGAAATAGGAGCAGGAGTCGGCCATACGGCCCCTCGATTCTGCTCCGCCCGATCCCCATATCCCTTGATTCCCTTAGAGTCCAAAAATCTATAGTCAAAGACTGAGCATCCACAGCCCTCTGGGGTAGAGAATTCCAGAGATTCTGAGTAAACTCTTCCGAGTGAAGAAATTCCTCCTCATCCTGGTCTTAAATGTCCGACCCCTCGTCCTGAGACTGCGACCCCTTGTTCTAGACTCGGCCAGGGGAAACAGCCTCTCAGTATCGACCATTGCCGGCTCCTTGAGAGAGAGAGCCAATTGTGTAGTCGACACACACCATCCAGCAGGGCTCACTGAACGGTGATCAGGATTCGTTCCCTCTGTAGACCAGGGGCACTTCGGCCACCTGTAGAGCCATTGCGACCAGCCTTACTGAGATCAGAGGACTCAGCACCAACCAGTAAATAAACATGCCAGCTTCTGGTCCGAATGGCTCGGTTAGAACTCACTGAATAAATATAAAATAATGTAGACTTGAAGCTTTAAAATGGGAATAAGTAAGGTTCACTTTTTGCAACCTCTAACAAAATAAAAGCAACTGTTTAAATACAGCAGCACATTTCTGATGTAAGAATGGTGCTCTAATGGGGCATTAACCTTGTTACATAAGGTTAAATCTCATGGGATCCAAGGTGAGGTAGCCAATTGGATACAAAATTGGCTTGACGACAGAAGACAGAGGGTGGTTGTAGAGGGTTGTTTTTCAAACTGGATGCCTGTGTCCAGCGGTGTGCCTCAGGGATCGGTGCTGGGTCCGCTGTTATTTGTTATTTATATTAATGATTTGGATGAGAATTTAGGAGGCATGGTTAGTAAGTTTGCAGATGACACCAAGATTGGTGGCATTGTGGACAGTGAAGAAGGTTATCTGGGATTGCAACGGGATCTTGATCAATTGGGCCAGTGGGCCGATGAATGGCAGATGGAGTTTAATTTAGATAAATGTGAGGTGATGCATTTTGGTAGATCGAATCGGGCCAGGACCTACTCCGTTAATGGTAGGGCGTTGGGGAGAGTTATAGAACAAAGAGATCTGGGAGTACAGATTCATAGCTCCTTGAAAGTGGAGTCACAGGTGGATAGGGTGGTGAAGAAGGCATTCGGCATGCTTGGTTTCATTGGTCAGAACATTGAATGCAGGAGTTGGGATGTCTTGTTGAAGTTGTACAGGGCATTGGTGAGGCCACACTTGGAGTACTGTGTACAGTTCTGGTCACCCTATTATAGAAAGGATATTATTAAACTAGAAAGAGTGCAGAAAAGATTTACTAGGATGCTACCGGGACTTGATGGTTTGACTTACAGGGAGAGGTTAGACAGACTGGGACTTTTTTCCCTGGAGAGTAGGAGGTTTAGGGGTAATCTTATAGAAGTCTATAAAATAATGAGGGGCATAGATAAGGTCGATAGTCAAAATCTTTTCCCAAAGGTAGGGGAGTCTATAACGAGGGGGCACAGATTTAAGGTGAGAGGGGAGAGATACAAAAGGGTCCAGAGGGGCAATTTTTTTCACTCAAAGGGTGGTGAGTGTCTGGAACGAGCTGCCAGAGGCAGTAGTAGAGGCGGGTACAATTTTGTCTTTTAAAAAGCATTTGGACAGTTACATGGGTAAGATGGGTATAGAGGGATATGGGCCAAGTGCAGGCAATTGGGACTAGCTTAGTGATATAAACTGGGCGACATGGACATGTTGGGCCGAAGGGCCTGTTTCCATGTTGTAAACTTCTATGATTCTATGATTCTATACGGGGGTAGATTGTCAAATTCAGCACCGGGGTGGAGGCTTATCGAAAAATTGGGTGCAAACTGCTTCACCACTTTCCTTCCATTTATTTCAGTGGACAGAAAAATGTGAACATCCTGTGCCCAATTTTGCGATTAGGGCCTCTGCCCTGCCAAGACGTTACATTCCTGTACAGATGTGGAAAATCTATCGCACATAGTTCATTTGGGATCTCCTGCACCAAACAGACTTTCAACTGTCAATCAGTCACTCCCAACTCTAAGTGCTACGCATTGTCTGGCTGACACCATGGGGAGTAATTTTAACCTAACTCGCCAGGCGGGAAACCCACAGGATGGGGTGGAGTGCCGGCTTTGCACCCCGCCCGATATCGCTCTCCGTTGGCTTTGCTCCCTCCACTACGGACGCACCATGGCTGCACTGCAGCAACTCGCCAAGGCTTCTTCAACAGCTCCTCCCAAACCCGCGACCTCCACCACCTAGAAGGACAAGGGCAGCAGCTGCATGGGAACATCGTCTCCTCCAGGTCCCTCTCCTAGTCACACACCACCCCGACTTGGACGTATATCGGCCGTTCCTTCACCGTCGCTGAGTCAAAATCCTGGAACTCCCCACCTAACAGCACTGTGGGAGTATTGTCACCACACACGGACTGCAGTGGTTCAAGAAGAAGGCCCACCACCACCTTCTCAAGGGCAACTAGGGATGGGCAATAAATTCTGGCCTTGCTATCCCGAGAATGAGTTTTAAGAAAAGCAATGGTTGAGTGTACTTTATGCAGTGCTTGATTGAGTGTGGTACCAAGGAGTCCAAACAAAACTGGGGTCAGTAGGAGTCAGGGGGAAACCCTCCATTAGTTGAGACATAGCCTAAGTACCTTTATAATGAGGAGATTTATGTCCCTATTTTGCCTCTCCACCTTTCCAGCCCAGAAAGGGAACAATTTAAACTGTGGACTCTCATTCCTTCAGATAGTAAATTGTTGTTAGAGTTTTTTAAAATTTTAAATTAACATTTTTTTTCTTACTTTCCCTTTCTCCTTTTTCTCTCTCTCTCTCTTAATCCAATCTTTCTCTCTCTTTATTTCTCTTTCCGTACCAGATTTGACTCTAATTCACCCCGTTTCCTTCTCTGTCGTTCCTCTGTTTCTTTCTCAATCCAGTGGTTGGGGAGATAGACCGTTGGTCCCGCAGTTCAGCGAGGTTCCGGATGCCCCCGCTGCCCTCACCCCGCCGTTATCAGCTCGCGCCTCCAGCAAGTCACGGCGCAAAAATCCTTCGAGCCGACGGGCGAGAGAAAAAGTCTAACTGACGGGGAGTGGCATGAGATGCCCCCCAACTCCAGCAAAATCTGGGCCAACGTAGCTAAATTAGATTGTAAATGATGCTGTATACCGTGACAGGTAAAGGTGGGCTCTGGTCTTGTCTAAACCAACTCAATAAAATGTAACGGTCGACACTTAACATGTGTATCATCTGGGCGCTGCGAAACGAGGGTGAAACTCAATTGGGTCAGGGACTCAAAACAGGTGATAATGGGACAGCCGCCTGTTATACACCCTTCTCGATATCCCTCTTCATTAAAGAATATCGGGCGGGATGTATAATGGGCGCCTGATCTGTTAGCACCCGTCTTGCACCCCTGGGGATGTATAATTTCGCCCCCATTAAGTTTCAAGGCGTGTGAATTCGAGAAAGTAATTAACACAGTTCGACCTGCTCCTGACGACTTTATTGAACCGTATTTACAGCACCGATCGGCGGCGTAGTGACTGTCAGTGATTAGCGTGACATGGTTTAGCGCAAATCTACCCAATCAAAGTCAAAAAAAAAGGAACCAATTTACAGGGTTGCAATGGCACAGGTCAACTTAGACGCAAAATGATTCAGGTTCACAATGATAGCTGGCTAACATAGGCTGTGTTCATTTTATAGCAAAACAGTAAGAGTCAGTTACTGAGATTACAGTAGGTGCGAGGCAGTTAATTTTGTAAGTATGTGTGTACCAAGTGTAAGGTATTTCTACCCTCTTTGCAAAGATCGTGATTACACAAAGTACATATTCGATACAGATTTAACACGTTCAGACTTTCACAGGGTAGCACTGGTAAGATTTCAGTTGACACTTTGGTGACGTCTACATCAAGACACGGTGAGCGTCTCTGGACAGGTTTACAGTTGTTCCCAGTGGGGCTGAGAGTAACATTGGTAAAATTGTATAGAACCTTGGTTAGACCACACTTGGAGTATTGTGCGCAGTTCTGGTTCAAAAAGGGATATAGAGGCACTGGAGAAGGTGCAAAAAAAAAAGATTCACAAGGATGATGCCAGAACTGAGAGGTTATAACTATCAGGAAAGACTGAACAGGCTGGGGCTCTTTTCTCTAGAAAAGAGAAGGCTGAGGGGCGACCTGATAGAAGTCTTTACATTTTTTAAGGGTAGACGTAGAGAAGACATTTCCACTTGTGGGGGAGTCCAAAACTAGGGGCCATAAGTATAAGATAATCACTAATAAATCCAATAGGAAATTCAGGGGAAACTTCTTTACCCAGAGAGTGGTGAGAATGTGGAACTCGCTCCCACAAGGAGTAGTTGAGGTGAATAGCGTAGATGCCTTTAAGGGGAAGCTAGATAAACACATGAGGGAGAAAGGAATAGAAGGATAGGATTAGATGAAGTCGGGTGGGAGGAGGCTCGTGTGGAGCATAAACACCAGCACAGACCAGTTGGGCCGAATGGCCTGATTCTGAGCTGTAAAATTCTATGTAATTCTCTGTAAAATAGAATTTCTGGAGTTCAGATCACCCACCAGCCCTGTATTTGACACATTACTTTGGCAGCAATAGTCGACTGAATGTGACAGTGTTATTCCAGCCTTCAACCGGCCGCATTAGTTCGGTTTGAGGAGTGGAAGGTGCAAACCCCCTCCCCCCGATCGGCAGTAAAGTCCGTGAGTGGTCAGTTTCTGGTTGAACTTGCGGTAATCCAACATCCGCAGAGGTGACCAACGCGAGAGTGCCAAAAAAAAAAAATCAGAGCAGCGGGTTAGGCTTTTCGAAGGGCGAGGGCCAGGGTTTCTGCTCAGGACGTTGGAGGTGAGTTCCGAGTAACCCACGGGAGTTCCAGGTGCCTATCCCCTCTGTTACTCTGATTTCAGAGCAGGAAGATCATTTAAAAGTACAGTTATCGCAAATTCAATGCGTAAAACATTTGCCTGCCAAAACGAACGTGAGGCCAGGTTTATAAGAGTGTGAACAGTGTTCAAACTATATCAGAAAGAGATATCAGCACCCCGCAACTTCCCCAAACTCCCTCCCCAACTTCCCCCAACTTCCCCAAACCACCCCACCCCAACTTCCCCAAACCACCCCTCCCCCAACTTCCATAACTCCCCCCCCCAACTTCCCCAAACCACCCTCCCCCAACTTCCATAACTCCCCCCCCCCAATTTCCCCAAACCACCCCTCCCCCAACTTCCCCAAACCACCCCTCCCCCAACTTCCCCAAACCACCCCTCCCCCAACTTCCATAACTCCACCCCCCCCCCCAACTTCCCCATCACCACCCCAGAAAGAAATCCAACACAGTGACCCAACCCTCCTAAGATATACATTGCGTGCACCGATGGCTTTACAATCACTATTCACCTGTGTAGCAAATGAAAGGGAATGTAAAATCGCAAGGCACGTCCTTCCATCGAGAATTAAGCATAATAACACAGACAGACATCGTGCCGAAATCCATTGGGTAGAAATTGTCCCAGTTTAAAAACTTGGCCACGTCTCCATTTGTCCACATCCAGCCGTACTCAGATTGGTGCTCGTTGAAAAGCCCAATCCAGGCTGGTGCGTCTTCCTTAAGCAGCCTGGCCGTGCGGTTATTCTCTGCTACATGCCGTATGCTGACCAGATCCGTGTATTGGGTTCGACAGTAATCTTGGGCCTCAGACCAGGTCTTCTCCTTTTTAATGAAGAAGTACTCCCGATCGGGGAGTTGAAAGATCTGCGGACCTTTATGGGAAGGAGAGACATGGTTTTGGTTTTATCGATGGAAATGCAAGCAGGTTTAAGGTCGGCCTGAGAGAGCCTTTTTTTTTTTAAGATGTCCTTACCCAAGAAGGAGTCCTTTGCGGAGAGCAGAGGTATCGGGTTCTGTTCATCCTGCACAGAAAATTTACCGAAATCGAATGGGCTGAAACTTGGCGGGTTGGGATTCTGCAGCAGCTCTGTCGAAAGAGAAGAGGTTTTACACGCCGGGCAACTGTGGGAAGATTACTCGCCTTAGGGAAATCCCGGAACTCAACGGCCCAGAGTCTGCTGTCAAAAATAACGGTGAGGCTCGCAGTGCTCGCCGCTGTTCATGCGCAAATCGCACAGCGGCGTCTGGCGAGGGGCTGATCCGCAGTTAAACGTGAAAATCCAGAGGTTACTGTGCGCGATACGCCGTTCTGCCATTAGCTCGCTGTCTGCCTCACCGTTGAAATGCGTTGAAAGCCGTGAAGTTGCTGTATTTTCGCGGTAGATACGAACTAAACTCGACTCAGAAAGTTAAGTCATGTCCATTTCAGTCTAAGTTCCCTTTTAACGACACAATAAGTGTTAATTACTGCCAAGCAAACTCTCGGCCGCTGAAAATTAACTATTACAAATGTGGAGTCTCATTCCTTCGGGTTTTAATTGTTGGTGGCGATTTCTAAACAATTAAAAAAAAATTTTTAACTTCTTCTTTCCAATCTTTTAATCCGATCCTTCTTTCCCTCTCCTTACTTCTCTTTCTGTACCTGATTTAACGTTGAATTTACTATTCTAGCTTACACTTCCTGGTTCAGCCTCTGTGCTGCTCCTTTAGCCCGATTGATTGAGGAGATACCCGGTCGCTTGCCCTGTTCACACAGGTCCCAGACGCCCTGTAGGAGGCGCCAGGCTGATCCCACTTCCAGCAACCCCCAGTGTAAGAGCTCACAGAGATTAAACAGGCGAGGGCAAGCCTAACCAACAGTTGACGCCGTCTGTTCACTGACGACAGCAAATTCTGGGCCATTTGTCGTCACCTTCTCTGCATCTAATGCACACACAAAATCTCCCTCAATCTCCCCCCTGCCGTTCATTTCTCTTTGCAATATATTTGCTTACATCAAACCCTCTGGGTAGATAAAAGGAAAGACTTGCATTTATATAGCGCCTTTCATGACCTCAGGACGTTTTACAGCCAATGAAGTACTTTCGAAGTGCAGTTACTGTTGTAATGTAGGAAACAGGGCAGCCAATCGCGCACAGCAAGATCCCACAAACAGCAATGAGATAATGACCAGATAAGCCATATTAGTGATGTTGGTTGAGGGATGAATATTGGACACCGGGGAGAATTCCCCTGCTGTTCTTCGAAACAGTGGCCATGGGATCTTTTACGTCCACCTGAGAGGGCAGACGGGGCCTCGGTTTAACATCTCATCCAAAAGACGGCACCTCAGACAGTGCAGCACTCCCTCAGGAGTGTACAACCTAGATTCATGTCTCTGGAGGGGGGATTTGAACCAACAAACCTTGATGGCTCAGAGGCCAGAGTGCTGCCCACTGAGCCAAATAAGCTCCAAAGAATTGCAGACAAAGTCCAGGAATGAGCCCTGCTTGGCCTTGTACTGGTAGGCCGCTTTTAGAAAAAGTATAAATATATATAGGTGGACGAGGAGCAGTTTTACCGCAGGGTCACAGCCAGCCGAACAGGTTCCCTTAAAAAAAAAATCCATGGCAAATTAAGAAGGGACGAGTTTCAATGGGGTCCGTACGAGACACGGGCACGGCCGGGTTATCGGCAACGAGACGACATCGCGCGCGCCTTCCCAGATGCGTTCGACCTCGGCGCACGTTACCTGTGTAGCAAATGAACGGGAACAGAAAACGGCACGGGGCATCGCTCCACTGGCCCTCTTCCACGTAAACGCAGACCGGGGAGATGATCCGGAATCTGTACGGGTTCCCGGGCTTCCAGTTGGTGTAACTGACTTCGTCCCCGTTGGCCCACTTCCAGCCGTTATCCGTCTGCTTGTCGTTGTACAGCCCGCACCAACCCAGTTTAATTTGCTGGAACATGGGGGTGGTGGCCAGGCTGTCCTGCAGGTTCCGGATACTGAGGAGATCCGTGTGGTGGGTCAGACAGTAATCCCGAGCATCAGGCCAGGTCTTCTCCAGCTCCACCTTGTGATAGGTTCTTCCGACGCTATCTTTGAAAGGTAAATATCAAAACATCTTTTGGTTTACTTATTTTTTTTTTCATCTTTCCACTCTGGGGCAGACAACGGAGAGAGATTGAAAGAAAAAGACAAAGACGGCATCTGCGGAGAGAGAGAACCGGGCCGAATTTTAACCTAACTCCCCCGTCCAATATTGACTTCGATGGGAGAGTGAAACCAGGGAGAGGTTGTAAAAACCAGCCTCGCACATGATCCAGTCAGCTTCCCCACGGGCAGATTAGGTTAAAATCGCTCCCCCCACCCCCCACCCCTCTGTTTCTCACTCCCCAATGGATGCTGCCTGACCCGCTGAGTGTTCTCCAGGGTCTTCTTTAATTCCAGCGTCCGCGGAATTTTTGTCTTTGGAGAAGGATTTCCGCTGGTGGTCGCGTGTTAGCGACGCCGTGAACATAACTCGAGTTCCCCCCGGGGTTTAGCTACTGCTAGCCAAGTCGTGAGCCCATTCGATTGGAATGTCCCCACTACGAACAGCAACTGGAGGAACTCTTTGCAATTCCCCGCGAGGCAGAAACTAAACTTTCCATTCATGGAGTATTAAAAATGTTCCTACCCACTTTGAAGTTGTTGCGATGTTCAAAGTTCTTCACAGACGTGGAAGACACATCACTTCTCGGATAATGAATTGGTTCTGCAGGCTGGAGTCGCAACTGGCTGTGGTCTAAGGATATCTGCGAGTCTGTTGAATTCGAGATGTTACATGTTCATCCACTCCTCTGATGTACATTCCCCTTTCAAATATATCCGCCTATATAAACTCTGGGCGGCCAAACTCGCAAAACCCGTGTCATTTCGGCCCAAAATGTGAGCCTTACATTGAGTCTCAGCGATCCCACAGTATAGAAACAGGCCTTTTGGTCCAGCTGGTCTATGCTGGTTCACTCTCCACACGAGCATCCTCCGACCCTTACTCAGTCTAACCCGCTCAGCATATCCTTCTATTTCTTTCTCCTTATCCAGCTTCCCCTTAAACGCACCTATGCCATTCGCCTCAATGCCTCCCTGTGGCAGCGAGTTCCACGTTCTCACCACTCTCCGGGCAAAGAAGTTATAGAAACGTAGGAACAGGAGTAGGCCGTTCAGCCCCTCGTGCCTGCTCCGCCATTTGATAAGATCATGGCTGATCTGTGATCTAACTCCATATACTTGCCTTTGGCCCATATCCCTTAATACCTTTGGTTGCCAAAAAGCCATCTATCTCAGATTTAAATTTAGCAATTGAGCTAGTATCAATTGCCGTTTGCGCAAGAGAGTTCCAAACTTCTACCACCCTTTGTGTGTAGAAATATTTTCTAATCTCGCTCCTGAAAGGTCTGGCTCTAATTTTTAGACTGTGCCCCCTACTCCTAGAATCCCCAAACAGGGGAAATAGTTTCTCCCTATCCGCCCTATCCGTTCCCCTTAATATCTTATAAACTTCGATCAGATCACCCCTTAACCTTCGAAACTCTCGAGAATACAACCCCAATTTGTGTAATCTCTTCTAGAGAGTACAACCCCAATTTGTGTAATCTCCTGAATTTCCGATTGGATTTATAATCCATGATCGAAGAGCGAGGGACGCTCGGGGGGGTGAAATTGGACTTGGGCGGGGGGGAGGCCAAACAGGCAGAATCACATTTGCCGATTGTTGTACGGCGCGCCTGATATTTAGTGCGGTTGAGGTTAACGGAACCGACTGTCGCGGCTGGGTGTATAATGGCCGATCGATGGGATGCAGCCCAATTTGTGACCCTGCCGAATTTCACCGCCAGGCACTCGGGTCTGACCCACCACATCAACCCCCTCCCCGGGAAAACTTCCGATTTTCGTTCATTTCACTTCCGAGGCTGAGCATTACATGGTCTCTGGCTGACACCAAATAGGGGGCAATTTTAACCTGAATGGTCTGGGGGGTTGGAGGGGCGGGGGGATCTGACGGGGCCGGGTGGAACGCCGATATTGATTTCACCGGAGAGTGATATTGGGCTGGGTGATTAAAAAACGGAGTCCCACCCAAATCCCGGGCAGCTCCAGTTAAAATTGCAACCCCCTGCCCCTCGCGACAATTCTTGCGAACGTGCCTTCAAATAAACACGGGGCTTTGCGACTCGAGTTCAACGTTGGGTGGGTGGGGTGGGTGGGGGGGGGAGCATTACCTTTGTAACAGATGAAAGTGAAGGGGAAATCGCAGTCCGCCTCATGCCACTCGCTGTCGAACGCGCACGCGCACATCGGCAGGGTGTTGTTGAAGCTGTAAGGGTGCCAAAAGGCCCATTTGGTGTAGCTGAGCTCGTCTCCGTTTGTCCACATCCACCCGGACAGCCCGTCGTTGTACAGTCCAATCCACTGCGGCCCGCGCTGCAGGAAAGCGATGACCCTGGCCTCCTCTGCGTCCCGTATGCTCACCAGGTTCGAGTAATACGTGCGGCAGTAGCCCCAAGCTTTGCTCCATGTCTTCCCCTCTTCAATCAGGTAATACACCCTGTCTGTACCCCTGACGGACTGAGGCTGCCCTGAAAAGGAGAATTCAGATCTTTTGATTCGAATTTCTTGGTATCATAGTAGGTACGGCACAGGAGGAGGCCATTCGGCCCATCGTGCCTGTGCCAGCTCTTCGAAAGAGCTATCCAATTAGCCCCACTCCGCCCTGCTCTTTCCCCATAGTCCTGTAATCTTTTTTTCCCTTCAAGAATTTATCCAATTCCCTTTTGAAAGAGAATCTGCTTCCACTGCCCTCATCGTGTAATAAAAAAAATGTTTCCTCATGTCGCCTCTGGCTCTTTTACCGATCGCCTTAAATCTGTTACCGTCTGCCACTGGGAAGAGTTTCTCCTTATTTACTCGATCAAATCCGATCACCTCCATCAAATCTCCCCTTAACCTTCTCCGTTCTAAGGAGAACAACCCCAGTTTCTCTCGTCTCGCCACGTAACTGAAGTCTCTCATCCCTCGGACCGTTCTAGTAACAAAAGAAAGATGAACGAATTTCACTTTCCATTCAAAGCAACTCTTACCTGTCTTGAAATTACTTTGCTGTAAGACAGCCTCTAAAGTTATGTCCTCGTAGTCACCTGCTTCAGGGACGCTACCGAGTCGCTGCGTCAGAACACCGGGAGGGCGTCGCAGGTCTGTTGAAGTACAAATATTACAGGCCAAAATGATTCATCCATCATTCGTCCTTATTCACATTAAAGCTTTGGATGACCGTACTCTTAAACGTAAAGGGGCAAACCAAGGTCGAGAACTTCCACCCTCTGTCAACTTGAGCTCACCCAAATATCTGCTGCCCGTTTCCTCACTCCCA
Source organism: Heptranchias perlo (assembly GCF_035084215.1). NCBI lineage: Eukaryota > Metazoa > Chordata > Chondrichthyes > Hexanchiformes > Hexanchidae > Heptranchias > Heptranchias perlo. Next base: position 6,767,967 of record NC_090363.1, read on the forward strand.
CCAAGTCCCGTTCACCCATCACCCCCTGTGCTCATCGACCTACATTGGCTCCCGGTCCGGCAATGCCTCGATTTTAAAATTCTCAGCCTAGTTTTCAAATCCCTCCATGACCTCGCCCCCTCCCTATCTCTGTAACCTCCTCCAGCCCTACAACCCTCCGAGATCTCTGCGCTCCTCCAATTCTGGCCTCTTGCGCGTCCCCGATTTTCATCGCCCCCACCATTGGCGGCCGTGCCTTCAGCTGCCTGGGCCCGAAGCTCTAGAATTCCCTCCCTAAACCTCTCTACCTCTCTATCTCTCTCTCCTCCTTTAAGATGCTCCTTAAAACCTACCTCTTTGACCAAGCTTTTGGACACCTGGCTCGGTGTCAAATTTTTGTCTGATAATGTTCCTGTGAAGCGTTTTACTACGTTAAAGGTGCTATATAAATGCACGTTGTTGTTGTTGTCGTCGTCGTTGTTGTTGTTGTGATGGCCATGCTCTTGATCATTGGTCAAAAAATCATGGCAGGTAGTGAGTTCCAGGCCCCCACCCCCCTCAAAGTGAAAAAAATTCTCCTCAACTCCCCTCTAATCCTTCTACCAATTACTTTAAATCTATGCCCCCTGGTTATTGACCTCTCTCCTAAGGGAAATAGGTCCTTCCTATCCACTCTATCTCGGCCCCTCATCATTTTGTACACCTCAATGAAATCTCCCCTCAGCCTCCTCTGTTCCAAAGAGAACAACCCCAGCCTATCCAATCTTTCCTCAAAGCTAAAATTCTCCAGCCCTGGCAACATCCTCGTAAATCTCCTCTGCACTCTCTCTCGTGCAATCACATCTTTCCTGTAATGTGGTGACCAGAACTGTACGCAATTCTCAAGCTGTGGCCTAACCAGTGTTTTATACAGTTCTAGCATAACCTCCCTGCTGTTATATTCTATGCCTCAGCTAATAAAGGAACGATTCCCGGATGCCTTTTTAACCACCTTATCTACCTGTCCTGCTACCTTCAGGGATCTGTGGACGTGCACTCCAATGTCCCTCTGTTCCTCTACACCTATCCTCAGTATCCTCCCATTTATTGTGTACTCCCTTGTATGCCCATTTCCAAATGCATTACCTCACACTTTTACGGATTGAATTCCATTTACCGCTTTTCTGCCCACCTGACCAGTCCATTGATATCTTCCTGCAGTCTACAGCTTTCCTCCTCGCAATCAACCACACGGCCAACTTTTGTATCATCTGCAAACTTCTTAATCATGCCCCCTACGTTTAAGTCTAAATCGTTGATGTATATCACAAAAAGCATGGGACCTTGTGGAACCCCACTGGAAACAGCCTTCCAGTCACAGAAACACCCGTCGACCATTACCCCTTGCTTCCTGCCACTGAGCCAATTTTGGATCCAACTTGCCATGTTTCCTTGGCAGTCTGCCATGTGGGACCTTGTCAAAAGCCTGGCTAAAATCCATGTAGACTGCATCAAACGCGCTACCCTCATCGATCCTCCCAGTTACCTCCTCAAAAAATTCAATCCTGTTAGTCAGACACGACCTTCCCTTAACAAATCCATGCTGACAGTTGGACTGAATGGCCCTGTTTCTGCGCTGTAAAATTCTACGTAATTCTATATGGAATGTAATTGCACCTCCCAACAAACTTTACGCTTTCTGATAACAATAAAGCAAACTGCATTACCCAAATAACAAATGAAAGGCATCAAAGCATCACATTCTTCTTCACGCCAGCCATCACTAGCGATGAAGGCACAGACTGGCAAACCAGTAGCGTATATATAAGGGTATGAAGGTGACCAGTTCTCATAATGGTACTTGTCTCCATTGGTCCACGTCCAGCCAGCAGCTTGATCATTGTGCAGCCCGATCCATTTCATTTCGGACAGCAAGGGGGCCACAATCCTCTCTTCCTCCTGGTTGCGTAAACTGAGGAGATCTGAGTAATAGAACTGGCAGTGACTGCGGGCGTCAGGCCAGGATTTCTTTTTGTCAATCAGGAAATACATTCGCTCTCCGGTCCTGATGCTCTGGACATAATCTGAAATGACGAATGGGCCTCGCTCGTTGAACTCGTCAAAAAAGTGGCGTTTTTTAAACGAGAAAAAAAAAGCAGCTCTCGCCAATCTTCTTACCTGAATAAGAAGTGTACTTGGGAGACATGAGGCGTGGCAGAGGTTTGACTTGGGTTTCACCTGATCCAGAAAGGCTGTCGTGCTTTGCAGGCAAGACTCTTGAAATCGACGATTGTTGCCCTCCTGTGGAGATCAAGTTTTACCGGCCAAATAATTCCTCTGCCATATTTTCTTCTTTGCGCCTTATTTTGTTTATGTTAAAACTCTGGGCGGGTGGACGGTGAGGGGGGGCACAAATGAGGCAGAATCGCATTTGCCGACTGTTATACGACGCACCTGGTGTTTGGTTCTATTCAAGTCATGGGAGCTGAATATTGGACTGAGCGTATTACAAGCGACCGGTGTGGGATACAGCCTGCTTTGCGTCCCCTGCTCACGTCCAAGTTCACTCCCCCTGGGTGCGTAAACTTTATCTCTTAAAGCAATAATTCAGGACTGAGTATAAGGGCCTTGTTCTCAATCATTAGTTTACACTTACACCTTATGTGTCACGTTAACGTACATTAAAATATACAATTATGCAGAGCTATGTAGTAAAATAAAACCATTGATAGAGAATAGCAAAGTAAGGGAGTCTATCCATTTAATTGGAAACAGCTCCTCCTTCTGGATGGCGCAAAACTAATCAGTTCCCTCATTATCTACCTATGCATCTCATTTAAAATCCTGAGTCTGCCGCACACTTCCTGTCTACAAAATATTACCTCGTGTCGTCAAGTTTTTGCTGCATTTTTGTGTCAAACTTTTATCATTATAAATTCATAATGGATCATGCCTGTGTAAACCATTCACCATAACTGCACAATCTGGTGACCGGGGGTTCCACAAATTGCCAAAAAAGGCGTTTTGAAGAACGTTTCCATCTACTATTTTTTTTCTCAGTAACTGAAATTTCTAATGTCCAAAATAAAGATTTAAACAAAATAAAAACATAACAAAAATTACATATATCACCATAACATTGTTACATTTATCCACTGAATTGTCTTTTGCATCTTTAATGCCTATATTAATGTTTTAACTTGAAGATACAAATCTCTCCCAAAAGCCTGGGCTTGGACCATATGTCTGTACAGAGTTGTGACGCAGTGATCTAAATTTGAATTGTATATTTGGAGCACATGCTTTCATGGGATGCGTTAAGTCAGTGGCAGTGGTGGAACACTTTTCTTTAGCTTCTAGTTTTTTTGGTTTGCTATTTTTCAAAATTAATTATAAAATGCTGGAGACGAATTTTAAGAGCTCCATTGAGGTAAAGTTTATAAAGTGAGTTTAAAAATGGAGATCCTGTTGAGTGTGTCTATGTGTGTTTGTATGAGAGAAAGAGTGAGAAAAATGAGAGTATACCAATTCCACACCTGTTGTCGATTTAGTTTTGTGTTCAATAAACCTCAGAAAATGTGTTAAGCTGAGAGGAGAGAAAGGCAGAATGGGATTAGAGAGTGGGATAGTCTCTCTTCATGCTAATCTTCAAATTAAAGAAGAAAACTGCAGTTGAATATTAAAGCCAACCAATTATCCTGCTTTTTTTTTTGTTGACAGTTAGAAAATGTAAATAACTATTGCTTATACCTGTGAGACAGAGATTCTAATTGCCTGTAAGACAGTGGGAGAAAGAGAGACAGAAAGGCACAGAGAGAAAGGCAGACAATTCTTTTCCTCATTCTAATTTGATTTCATTTAAAAATAGAAGTTGATTTTTGAAAGCAAATAAGCCTCTGTGAGGGATCGAGAAAGAAGTTATGGAGGGAGAGTGGAGAAGGGGCGTAGGTTGAGGGCGAGCAAGCCTCTGATGTCTTGCCATCCACCCTTGGAGGAAGAGTGTATGAATGGAGTTGGAGTAAATGCAAGTCAAGGGGAGTGACAGTAGAGTAAGGGCAGGGGGTAAGGTTACCGGGGTTGAGTGCATAGTTCAAAGGGGAAGAGTTAGGTGAAGTTATGGGGATGACAGCTGGTAGGAAGAGTCAGGGGTCGTGGGAAGGTGAAGGGGCAGAGGACACACGATGGGAATGAGAAGATGACCACGGAGGAAGGGATTTGTTGAGGGGCAAATTCCCTCTGCAAATTCCCATCTCAAATGCTGCCTGAAGCGATTCTGAAAGGTCCTTTCCCCAGCCGTGCTGCACAGCATCTCCACCCAAAGGAAAAGAAGGATGGAAGTAAACAAGAGAGAGAGAGAAGCAGAAAAGGACAGAAAGGAAAGCAGAAAGGGTCGAGGGGAGAAGAAAAATAGAAGAGAAGGGAAAGAAGGGGAGAAAAGGCAGAAAGAGAAAGAAAGAGCAACACAGCGACAGGTAAAATTCTTACTTCTCGGCTCACTCCATGTTAACTTATTCCATTATAAAAACCCTATGCTCATATTTAGAATGGAAATTGCTTCTGTAGATTTATCATGGTGTAAAGGCGAGAGTGTGCAATTACAGTATGGCAGGTATTCATAAGGGTTTTCGTTTTAAATTAATCGATAGAAATAATAATAATAGAAATAGATAAAAATAAGGGAAGATTATAAAACATTCAAATAGTGTCTGAAGTACATCTATGTGTTTCCGGTGCAATTATCTCCCGCCCTCTGACCCTGCTTCGCCAAAAGATTACACTTGGTCCTCACTCCCTGTGCGTTACCCTAAAGGAGATCGACTAACAATATATTAAATTTGCCTCCTTCTCTGGGCGTCACCATTCTGTAACACGTAGTCACGCCTGCAATTGCACACCGGTACCACCAGATGGCGCTCCAGGCGCTCCAGGTCCCCACACCTATACCCACACCTACACAAGTGCTCTCAGAGATATTCCATTAGTCCTGACTTGTCCCCGGACAAAAGAATAGGAGATTAATTAGTCCATGATAAACTGCAAGAGGCACCAGCTCAGTTGGGGTTTCGTTCGAGTCTGGAAAAAACTCATCCTGGAAACTTTAGTTGAAAAGTCCAAGTGAAACAAACTTTCCAGAGAAAGCAGTGGATGCAAAGTGTGTTACCAATGTGTCGAATGGTTGAAAACCTCTGAAAACGCCCTCGACAATGAAGAAAATCCATTTTAAAAGGGGCTCTATTTGTAGACTGTACATGCAGGATGCATAGAATTACATAGAATCTACAGCGAAGAAACAGGCCATTCGGCCCAACTGGTCTATTCCACACAAGCCTCCTCCCACCCCTCTTCATCTAACCCTATCAGCATATCCTTCTATTCCTTTCTCTCTCATGTACTTATCTAGCTTCTCCTTAAATGCATCTATACTATTCGTCTCAACTGCTCCATGTGGCAGCAAATTCCACATTCCCCTCACTCTCTGGGCAAAGAAGTTTCTCCTGAATTCCCCATTGGATTTATTGGTGGCTATCTTATATTTATGACCCCGAGTTTTGGTCTCCTCCACAATGCTCAGTTTGCAAATCTGAATTTGCCTCCGTCTGCCCATTTCCACCTGTCACTGGACATTTGCTCATTGTAAAGCCCGATCCATTTCCAAGCAGGGAACGAACGACCTGCTCCTCCTTTGGACCCCGTACACTGATGAGATCGGTGTAATTACTCCGACTAACAGTCTGTGGCTTCAGCCCAAGTTTTCCCCTGAATAATCACGCAGTGCCCCCTCTCTCCTCCACTCCAATGGTCAAGAGCAGGCATTAAAAGAGGATTTTAAGATCTTTCGTTGGATTTGTCAGATCAAAAAGTTGATGCAAAATTTTAGCTTCCCATTTGGAAAGTCTGGAAAATATTCTTACCTGCAGAAGAATGCAATCTTGACATGGAGCGTTGCAAAGTTCGGGTTCTGTTTTTACCTGTTTCCAACGGTTCAGCGGGCTTTATAGTCGAGACCTCTGTCTCAGCAGCAACGAATGGTTGCGGCAGTTCTGTTGAAATAGGGAGAGTTTTTTTACAGGCTGCTATATTTTGTCCTTTCACATTTTGCCTACATTACATAGAATTTACATATAATTTAAGGCACAGAAACAGGCCATTTGGACCAATTGGTCCATGATTCACACAGGCCTCTTCCCACCTCTCTTCATCAAACCCTATCAGCATAGCCTTCTATTCCTTTCTCCCTGAAATAGAACCATAGAACCAAAGATATAGCACAGATGGGGGCCATTCGGCCCATCGTGTCCGCACCGGCTCGAAGAACAACCAGGTGCCCGTTCTAATCGCACCCGGTCTGTAGCCCTGCAGCTTACAGCACTTTAGGTGCAGGTCCAGGTACTTTTTAAAAGAGTTGAGGGTCCCTGCCTCTACCACCAATTCGGGCAGCGAATTCCATACACCCACCACCCTCTGGGTAAAAAAGTTTTTCCTCATGTCCCCTCTAATCCTTCCACCAATCAGTTTAAATCTATGTCCTCTAGTTCTTGAACTCTCCGCTAGGGGAAACAGATACTTCCTGTCTACTCTATCTAGGCCCCTCATAATTTTGTACACCTCAATCAAGTCTCCCCTCAGCCTCCTCTGCTCCAAGGAAAACAACCCCAGCCTATCCAATCTCTCCTCATAACTGCAATTTTCAAGCCTCGGCAACATTCTTGTAAATCTTCTCTGCACTCTCTCCAGAGCGATTACGTCCTTCCTGTAATGTGGTGACCAGAACTGCGCACAATGCTCCAGCTGTGGCCTTACCAGCGTTTTATACAGTTCCATCATTACATCCCTGCTTTTGTATTCAATACCTCGGCTAATAACCGAGAGCATTCTGTGTGCCTTCTTCACAACCTTATCTACCTGTACTGCCACCTTCAGGGACCTGTGGACATGCACTCCAAGGTCTCTCACTTCCTCTACCCCTCTCAATATATTTCCATTTACTGTGTATTCTCTTTTACTGTTTGCCCTCTCTAAGTACATTACCTCACACTTCTCCAGGTTGAACTCTATTTGCCACTTTTCCGCCCACTCCACCAACCCATTGATATCGTCTTGGAGTCTACAGCTACCCTCTTCACCATCAACTACAAGGCCAATTTTTGTGTCGTCTGCAAATTTGCCAATCATGCCCCCTACATTCAAGTCCAAATCATTAATATACACCACAAACAGCAAGGGACCCAACACTGAGCCCTGTGGCACACCACTGGAAACGGATTTCCACTCGCAAAATACTGCGGATGCTGGAAATCTGAAATAAAAACAGAAAATGCTGGAAACACTCAGCAGGTCAGGCAGCATCTGTGGAGAAAGAAACAGAGCTGACGTTTCAGGTCGAAGACCTTTCGTCAGAACTGGAAGAAGTAAAGATTCAACAGTTTTTAAGCAAGTAAGGAGCCACGGAAAGTTGGGGGGGGGGGCGCGGGGAGGGGGAGGAAGGGGAGGGGCGGAAAGAACAAAAGGGAAGGTCTGTTGTAGGGCGGACGGCAGGAGTGATTAAATGACAAAAAGGGTGATGGAGTAAGGCAAAGAGGGTGGTAACTGGGCAAGTAAAGAAGCAAAAGATGGGTCTAGAGGAGCTGTAAATGGCAACATCAGAACCACCTGTCTGAAAAAATGGGAGCAATAGTTATGATCTTAAGTTATTGAAATCAATGTTGAGTCCAATAGGTTGTAAAGTGCCTCACCGAGAGATTAGGCAACGCTATAACCTGGCCCTGGACTTGCTTACGAACGGTTAAATCTTTACTTCATCCAGTTCTGACAAAAGATTATCGACCTGAAACATTAACTCTGCTTCTTTCTCCACAGGTGCTGAGGATTTCCAGCATTCTCTGTTTTTATTCCTTTCTCCCTCATGTACTTATCGAGCTTCCCCTTGAACGCATCTACGCTATTCGCCTCAACCGCTCCATGGAGCAGGGAGTTCCACATTCTCACCACTCTCCGGGTAAAGAAGTTTCTCCTGAGTTCCCGATTGGATTTATTAGTGACTATCTTCTATTGAAGGCCTCTACTTTTGGGCAACATTTTCACTACGTCTACCCTGTCGAACCCCTTTCATAATCTTATCGACCTCTATCAAGGTCCCCTATGACCACTGCTTTTCTACACTTTGCTGTGCCCTCTTGTGCAGTCATTTGACCCACGGTGGGGTGACCACCTCCTGGAACGTGCGCTCCAGGAAATTCTCAGCCTCCCTTATGCCCTGCAGTGTCTCCAGCTGCTCCTCAAGCTCAGAAACCCTCAGCTTGAGCTCGAGCAACTAGAGGCCCTTGCTGCACGCATGGTTATCCAGGGCACATGAAACGTCCTGGAATTCCCACATGGTGCAGAAATTGCAGGCAATGAGTCTCAGCTGTACCATGATTTTGCTTAAAAATCTATCTATTTACGATTTATATATATAAATATATATGTGTGTGTACATATATATATATATATGTGTGTGTGTATATATATATATATATATATATATGTGTGTATATATATATATATGTGTATATATATATATATACATATATGTGTGTGTGTGTATATATGTATATATATGTGTGTCTGTGTATATATGTATATATATGTGTGTGTATATATATGTGTGTGTGTATATATATGTGTGTGTATATATATATATATACATATATATTTTTTATATAAATATATACACACATATATATATATATACATATATATATATATATAATATATATATAAAAAGAAATATATGTACATATAAAATATATATATATATATATAGAGAGAGAGAGAGAGATAGATCTTTTGTGTTTTATATATATATATATGTTTTTAGTTTAGTATCCCCAACTTCTATTTATTACATATTTACTGTTTGTGTATGTCAGATGTCTATTTAATGCAATTCGGATCCCTTTAATGTTGGTATCCTCTACTTGGTTAATTTTAATTTTATCCCTTTCGATCTAATTAATTACTAAGATTGTTTATATATTTACTTATTTACTGTTGCCCCTTTCGTTTAAATTTCTTAGCAGCTCCTTCCCCCTCGGCACTGAATTCCCACTTTCACCAAATTCCCCTCGTCACTCTGTCGAGCAGATTCACCCAATTCTCACCGAGCTCCATAATAAGAGACAGGAGCTCGGTTGCTGAAGAACCCCCAATTCTGGAATACTATGTTCCCCCGATATCGATCCGAGTGAAACTGATACATTCCCGGGAAAGCAGCAGAAGCAAAGTGCGTATCCAGTGAGAAAAAGGGAACTGAAATCCCGGAAAGTATATGTGACCATTAGGAAAATTCAATTGAGAATGGGGAACCTATCTCTGATCTTCACAGATACAGAATGCAATGAGGTGAGACCCACCATCGCACTCATTTACATTAAGGTTGTCCTGGCGGAAATGACATAAACCACTATTATATCTCTCTCCTCCCCCAACAGAGAAAAGTAACACTTCCCGGCGTTAACTCAACAAACAGGATTACCTGTGAAACAGATGAAGGGCAATACGAAATAGCACTGAAAGTTAAACCATTGATCTTGGTTTATATAAACACAGACAGGAGAGGTGATGTTAAAGTCCTTTGGGTACCAAGGTGCCCAGTGAGAATAATTGATTCTCTCCCCTGTCGTCCACTTCCATCCATCAGAGGACTGTTCGTCGTTGTAAAGTCCGATCCAATGCCATTCGTCTGGCTCCAACAGGGAAGCAATGACCTTCTCCTCCTCTGGACTCCGAATGCTGATGAGATCGATGTAGTTACTCCGGCAATAGTCCCGGGCTTCAGTCCAATTTTTTATCTCTTGGATCAAGTGATACTTTCTCCCTGAGAGTTTCGTGACCTGGGACAGACCTTGAATGGTGAGTGTAAAAAAAAAATCAATTAATCTTTTACCAGAAGGACATCGTCGTAAAATTAGAGCTAGGCCATCAAAGAGAGATGTGGTAGTGAGTTCCGCATTCTCACCTCTCTCTGGGTGAAGGAGTTCCTCCTGAATTCCCTATTGGATTTATTAGTGACTATCTTATCTTTATGACGTCGAGTTCTGGTCTCCCCCCACAAGTGGAAACATCTTCTCTCCGTCTACCCTATCAGACCCCTTCGATGCGATGCGATGAGGTTCAACGTGTCATCGGCGATATGGTGACATTAAAGTTCTCATGGCAGAAATTACGTCGGCCTTTCTTCTCCTCCCAAACCCCCCGGCCCCCGCTCCGAGCAGAGTGAAATAATCCTCCCTCTCCCTGACATATAATCAATATACCCGGCGTGACAAATGAAGGGCAATGGGAAATCGCACTGAATGCCAAGCCACTCATCCTGATCTACGCAAACGCAGACAGCAGAGGTGGAGTTTACCGCAACGGCCACTTTGCATAACTGAATTTGTCTCCGTTTGCCCACTTCCATCAGGACAATTTCCTCATTGTAAAGCCCGATCCATTTCCAGTCCCCTTGGTCGAGGAGGGAACAAACGACCTGCTCCTCCTTTGGACCCCGTACACTGACGGGATCGGTGTAATTACTGCGGCTAATAATCTGGGGTTTCAGTCCAAGTTGTCTCCTGATTAATCATGTGGTTCCCTCTCTCTCATCGGTTCGAATGGTCAAGAGAAGACCTTAAAAAACGATGTTAAGATCGCTCGATGAATTTGACAGCTCAAAAAAATCGCTGGAAATTTTAAGGTGGTAGAGTTTCTGCTGTAAATTGCACTTGTTTTTCCCGCGATCTTCCACGATTTTTTACGCTGGATTGCACTGATAAAACCATCGTAATCTACAGAAACTCTACACCATGCTTTCAATTTGGAAAACCTGGAAAATATTTTGACCCCCAGAAGAATGCATTCTTGACATGGAGCGTTGCAAAGATTGGGTCTTGTTTTTACCTGATTTCGACAGGATAGCGGGCATTGTAATCGAGTCTTCTGGCTCAGCGGCAATTGATTGTTGCAGCAGTTCTGTTGAAATAGGGAGAGGTTTTACAGGCAGATATATTTCATTCTTTCACATTTTGCTTAAACTACTGAGAATTATATAGAATTTACAGCACAGAAACAGGCCATTCGGCCCAACTGCTCCATGTTCCACATGAACCTCCGATCACCCATATTCATCTCACCCTATCAGCATCTCCCTCATTGTTTATCCAGCTTCCCCTTAAACGCATTTGTGCTATTCGCCTCAACTACTCCTTGTGATGGCGAGTTCCACATTCTCACCACTCTCTGGGTAAAGAAGTTTCTCCTGAATTCCCTATTGGATTTTTTAATGACTATCTTAACTTTATGACGCCGAGTTTTGGTCTCCCCCACAAGTGGAAACATCTTCTCTCCGTCTACCCTATCAGACCCCTTCGATGCGATGCGATGAGGTTCAACGTGTCACCGGTGATATGGTGACATTAAAGTTCTCATGGCAGAAATTAGGTTGGCCTTTCATCTCCTCCCCAACACCCCCCGCCCCCCGGCCGAGTAAAATAATCCTCACCCTCTCTGACATATAATCAATATACCCGGTGTAACAAGGGAACAGCTATAATTATGGAGGATTTTAACTATCATATTAACTGGACAAATCAAATTGGGCAGGGCAGCCTTGACGAAGAGTTTATTGAGTGTATTAGGGATGGATTTCTTGAGCAGTATGTAACTGATCCTACAAGGGGGCAAGCAACCTTGGACCTGGTCCTGTGTAATGAGCCAGGATTAATTAATAATGTCCTAGTTGGAATGAGTGACCATAACATGGTTACATTCCATATTGAATTTGAGGGTGAGAAGGTTGGTTCTCAAACAAGCGTACTGAGCTTGAATAAAGGAGACTATGATGGTATGAGAGCTGAATTGATTAAAGTGGACTGGGAAAATAGATTAAAGGTTAAGATGGTACATGAGCAGTGGTGTTCATTTAAGGAGTTATTTTACAACTTTCAAAAAAAATATATTCCACTGAGGAAAAAAGGGTGTAAAAGAAATGACAGCCATCCGTGGCTAAGTAAAGAAATTAAGGATAGTATCCGACTAAAAACAAGGACATATGAGGTAGCCAAACTTAGTGGGAGGATAGAAGATTGGGAAGTCTTCAAAAGACAGCAAAAAGTAACTAAAGGATTGATTAAGAAAGGGAAGATAGATTATGAAAATAAATTAGCAAAAAATATAAAAACAGATAGCAAGAGTTTCTACAGTTATATAAAAAGAAAAAGGGTGGCTAAGGCAAACGTAGGTCCTTTGGAGGATGAGACCAGGAAATTAATGGTGGGAAACATGGAGACGGCAAAAATGCTGAACAAGTATTTTGTTTCAGTCTTTACGGTAGAGGACACTAAGAATATCCCAACACTGGACAAACAGGGGGCTCTAGGTGGGGAGGAGCTAAATACGATTAAAATCACTAAGGAATTGGTACTCAGTAAATTAATGGGACTCAAGGCGGATAAATCCCCTGGACCTGATGGCTTTCATCCTAGGGACTTGAGGGAAGTGGCAGTAGGGATTGTGGAAGCTTTGGTAATAATTTTCCAAAATTCTCTGGACTCAGTAAAGGTCCCGGCAGATTGGAAAACTGCTAATGTAACACCGTTATTTAAAAAGGGTAGTAGGCAGAAGGCTGGAAATTATAGACCAGTTAGCCTAACATCTGTGGTGGGTAAAATTTTGGAGTCTATTATTAAGGAACATTTGGATAAACATAATTTAATAGGACAAAGTCAGCATGGCTTTACGAAGGGGAAGTCATGTCTGACAAATTTGCTTGAGTTCTTTGAGGACATAACGTACAAGGTGGATAAAGGGGAACCAGTGGACGTAGTGTATTTAGACTTCCAGAAGGCATTCGACAAGGTGCCACATAAAAGATTATTGCTCAAGATAAAGAATCACTGGATTGGGGGTAATATTCTGGCATGGGTGGAGGATTGGTTATCTAACAAGAAGCAGAGAGTTGGGATAAATGGTACATTCTCGGACTGGCAACCAGTAGCCAGTGGTGTTCCGCAGGGGTCGGTGCTGGGTCCCCAACTCTTTACAATCTATATTAACGATTTGGAGGAGGGGACCGAGTGTAACATATCAAAGTTTGCAGATGATACAAAGATGGGAGGGAAAGTAGAGAGTGAGGAGGACATAAAAAACCTACAAGGGGATATAGACAGGCTGAGTGAGTGGGCGGAGATTTGGCAGATGCAATACAATATTGGAAAATGTGAGGTTATGCACTTTGGCAGGAAAAATCAGAGAGCAAGTTATTATCTTAATGGCAAGAAACTGGAAAGTACTGCAGTACAAAGGGATCTGGGGGTCCTAGTGCAAGAAAATCAAAAAGTTGGTATGCAGGTGCAGCAGGTGATCAAGAAGGCCAACGGAATGTTGGCTTTTATTGCTAGGGGGATAGAATATAAAAACAGGGAGGTATTGCTGCAGTTATATAAGGTATTGGTGAGACCGCACCTGGAATACTGCATACAGTTTTGGTGTCCATACTTAAGAAAAGACATACTTGCTCTCGAGGCAGTACAAAGAAGGTTCACTCGGTTAATCCCGGGGATGAGGGGGCGGACATATGAGGAGAGGTTGAGTAGATTGGGACTCTACTCATTGGAGTACAGAAGATTGAGAGGCGATCTTATTGAAACATATAAGATTGTGAAGGGGCTTGATCGGGTGGATGTGGTAAGGATGTTCCCAAGGATGGGTGAAACTAGAACTAGGGGACATAATCTTAGAATAAGGGGCTGCTCTTTCAAAACTGAGATGAGGAGAAACTTCTCCACTCAGAGGGTGGTAGGTCTGTGGAATTTGCTTCCCCAGGAAGCTGTGGAAGCTACATCATTAAATAAATTTAAAACAGAAATAGACAGTTTCCGAGAAGTAAAGGGAATTAGGGGTTACGGGGAGCGAGCAGGAAATTGGACATGAATTTAGATTTGAGGTTAGGATCAGATCAGCCATGATCTTATTGAATGGCGGAGCAGGCTCGAGGGGCCGATTGGCCTATTCCTGCTCCTATTTCTTATGTTCTTATGTTCTTAAACGAAGAGCTAATAGTCTGGGGCTTCAGTCCAAGTTGTCTCCTGATTAATCATGTGGTTCCCTCTCTCTCATCGGTTCGAATGGTCAAGAGAAGACCTTGAAAGACGATGTTAAGATCTATCGATGGATTTGTCAGCTCCAAAAAATCGCAGCAATATTTAAGGTGGTAGAGTTTCTGTAGATTACGATGGTTTTATCAGTGCAATCCAGCGTAAAAAATCGTGGAAGATCACGGGACAAACAAGTGCAATTCACGGCGTAAATCGAGTTTCCACGATCGTTTGGGCCGCTTTGAAAATCATCGCACCCGCAGCGAGCCCCGCCCACAACTTTGGCCACGCCCCCAGCTCGAAATAACGAGGAGGGCTGAGTTCCCGCCGATTGCGGGCGTTCAAGAAGGGTCGTCAAATTAAGCTCGTTTTCATAGGCACACAGGCACTAGTAGGATCGTCTTAAACATTTTTACATCTTCAAAAAATTTAATTTATTCAGAAACTGACAAGTGTAACCAATGAAAATGGCAAAAGGTTTAGGATAGTTTTTTAAAGTCATTTCCAGTGAATTAAAATCAGGTTGATCACAGGTGGAGGACTCGCCACTGACTAAAAATGCTCATTTTTTTGTGATTTTTAGCTGTATTAATAAAACTGCACCAGGTTCGCACTCTTAAATACATCGAGGAATTTTTTGTTGCAAAGAAAAAGAAAAGAAAGAATTACTCTCAGTTTAGCTGTCGGATTGTGTTGGTTGATGGGAAGTTTTACGTTTGTGACTGCGCGCGTCCACTTTAGCCGAAACTTGAACCGTAATCCGACCGGTGTAATTTCCGGGGGCAATTTCCACCCAATTACCGATTGCGCCCAAAGCAGAAACTCGACCCCGTGCTTTCAATTTGGAAAGCCTGGAAAATATTTTGACCCCCAGAAGAATGCATTCTTGACATGGAGCGTTGCAAAGATTGGGTCTTGTTTTTACCTGATTCCGACGGGTTAGCGGGCATTGTAATCGAGTCTTCTGGCTCAGCGGCAATTGATGGTCGCAGCAGTTCTGTTGAAATAGGGAGAGTTTTTACAGGCAGATATATTTAATTCTTTCACATTTTGATTGAACGAAATAGAATTATATGGAATTTACAGCACAGAAACAGGCCATTCGGCCCGACTGCTCCATGCTCAACTCAAGCCTCCGACCACCTCTCATCATCTCACCCTATCACCATATCCTTCTATTCCTTTCTCCCTCATGTGTTTATGTAACATCCCCTTAAATGCATCGATGTTATTTGTCTCAACTATTCCTTTTGTAGCGAGTTCCACATTCTAACCACTCCCCACAAGTGGAAACATCTTCCCTGCGCCTTCCCTCCAATGCGATGCGACGAGGTTAAGCAAGTTACCAGTAACGTACTGAGGTTAAAGTTCTCCTGGCAGAAACTACACGGGCCCTTCTTCTCCCCCAACCCCTCGCCTCCCCCACCCCCACCACCAGAAGAGCAAAATAATCCTCACACTTCCTGACATATAATCACCATGCCCGGTATACCCGGCGTAACAAATGAAGGGCAATGGGAACTCGCACTCAATCTCAGGCCTCTCATCCTGCTCTAAGCAAACACAGACAGGAGGTGTGGAATTAAACGGATCTGGGGACCGCAATGCCCAGTTTGCGAAACTGAATTTGTCTCCGTTTGCCCACTTCCACCTGTCACTGGACATTTCCTCATTGTAAAGCCCGATCCGTTTCCAGTCCCCTTGGCGAAGCAGAGAACTAACGACCTGCTCCTCCTTTGGACCCCGTTCACCGACGAGATCGGTGTAATTACTCCGACAAGTACTCTCGGGCTTCAGTCCAATTTTCCCCTGAATAATCACGTGGTGACGCCTCTCGTCGGCCTGAATGGTCAAGAGAAGACCTTGAAAGGCGATTTAAAGATCTTTCGTTGAATTTGTCAGATCGAAAATCGCAGCAAGGGTTTCGGGGGCAGAGTTCCGCTGGGTTACGAGGGTTTTATCAGCGCACTCCGCCCGAACCAACGTAAAAGATCGTGGAGGATCGCGGGAAAATCAAGCGCAATTTACGTCCTGCCACAGAAGAATGCATTCCTGACATGGAGCGTTGCAAAGATTGGGTCTTGTTTTTACCTGATTCCGACAGGTTAGCGGACATTGTAATCAAGTCTTCTGGCTCAGCGGCAATTGATGGTCGCAGCAGTTCTGTTGAAATAAGGAGAGTTTTTACAGGCCACCATATTTCGTTCTTTCGCATCTTGCTTACATTACATAGAATTTACAGCACAGAAACAGGCCATTCGGCCCAACTGGCCCATGCTGCATACAAGCCTCCGCCCACCCCTAATCATCGAACACTATCAGCATATCCTTCTATTCCTTTCTCCATCATGTACCTATCCAGCTTCCCCTTAAAGCTTCCCTATCTGTGCTATTCACCTCAACTACTCCGAGTTCCACATTCACACCACTATCTGGGTGTGGAAGTTTCTCCTGAATTCCCGATTGGATTTATTAGTGACTATCTTATATTTATGGCCCCGAGTGCTGGTCTCCCCCACAAGTGGAAAATCTTTCGCTACATCTATCCTATCGAACCCCTTTCATAATCTTAAAGACCTCTATCAAGCCATCCCTCCGCCTTCTCTTTATTATAGAAAAGAGCCCCAGCCTGTTCAGTCTTTCCTGAAAATTGTGACCTCTCAGAATCAAAGAATGATACAGCACAGAAGGAGGCCATTTGGCCCATCGTGCCTGTGCCAGTTCTTTGAAAGAGCTATCCAATCGATCCCAACCTCCTGCCCTTTCCCCATTGCTCTGCACATTTTTCCACTTCAAGTATTTATCCGATTCCCTTTCAGGCAGTGCATTCCCGGTCATAACAACTCACTGCGTAAAAATTATTTCTTCATGTCGCCTCTCGTTCTTTTGCCATTTATCTTAAATCTGTGTCCTCTGGTTACTGACCCTTCTGCCACTGGAAACAGTTTCTCCTTATTTACTCTATCAAAACCTTTCATGGTTTTCAACATCTCTATCAAATTTCCTCTTAACCTTCTCTGCTCGAAGGAGAACAATCCCAGATTCTCCAGTCTCTCCACGTAACTGAGGTCTTTCATCCCTGATACCATTCTAGTAAATCTTCTCTGCATCGTCTTCAAGGCCTTGACATCCTTCCTAAATGGTGGTGCCCAGAATTGGATCCAATACTCCACCTGGGGCCTAACCAGTGTTTCATAAAGGTTTAGCATAACTTCCTTGCTTTTGTACTCCATGCCTCTATTAATAAAGCCCAGGATCCCATATGCCTTTTTAACAGCCTTCTCAGCCTTGTCCTGCCAACTTCAAAGATTTGTGCATGTACACCCCCAGGTCTCTCTCTTCCTGCACCCTCTTTAAAATTGTACCATTTACTTTATATTGCCCCTCCTCATTCTTCCTACCAAAATGCATCACTTCATACTTCTCTGCGTTAAATTTCATTTACCACATGTCTGCCCATTTCACCAGTCTGTTTATGTCCTCCTGAAGTCTGTTACTATCCTTCTCACTGTTTACTACATTTCCAAGTTTCATCTCATCTGCAAACTTTGAAATTATACCCTATGTGCCCAAGTCCAAGACATTAATAGATATCAAAAACAGCAGTGGTCCCAACACTGACCCCTGGGGAACACCACTGTCGACTTCCCTCCAGTCTGAAAAACAACCGTTCACCACTACTCTCTGCTTTCTGTCCCTTAGTCAATTTTGTATCCATGCTGCCGCTGTCCCTTTAATCCCATGGGCTTCAATTTTGCCACCAATTCTATTATGTGGTACTTTAACAAATGCCTTTTGAAAGTCCATATACACAACATCAACCGTACTACCCACATCAACCATCTCCATTACTTCATCAAAGAACTCAATCAAGTTTGTCAAACATGATTTGCCTTTAACAAATCCATGCTGGCTTTCATTTATTAACCCATATTTTTCCAAGTGCCAATTAATTTTGTCCCGGATTATTGTCTCCAAAAGTTTCCCCACCACCTTCATTAGGCTGACTGCCCTGCAGTTGCCAGGTTTATCCCTCTCCCCTTGTTTGAACAGGGGTGTAACATTTGCAGTCCTCCAGTCCTCTGGCACCATTCCCATATCTAAGAGGGATTGGAAGATTGTGGCCAGAGCCTCCACAATTTCCACCCTTACTTCCCTCAGCAACCGAGGATGCATCCCAACCGAACCGGGTAACTTGTCTACTTTGAGCACTGCCAATCTTTTTATTACCTCCTCTTGATCTATTTTTATCCTATCCAATATCTCTACCACCTCCTCCTCCTTTACTGTGACATTGGCAGCATCCCCTTCTCTAGTGAAGTCTGATGCTAAGTGTTCATTTATTACCTCAGCCATCCCCTCTGCCTCGACAAGCAAATTTCTTTTTTGGTCCATAATTGGCCCCATCCTTCCTTTGACCACCTTTTTACTATTTATATGTTTATAAAAGACTTTTGGTTTGACTTTTCTGTTAGCCGCTAATCTATTCTCAAACTCTCACTTTGCCCCTCTGATTTTCCCTTTCAGTTCTCCCCCGTACTTTTTGTATTTAGCTTGGTTGTCGACTGAATTATGAACCCGACATTTATCTTAAGCCTCCATTATCTGTTTCATTTTAATCTCCATATCTTTCGTCATCCAGGGAGCTCCTGCTTCGGATGCCCTTCCTTTGTCTTTGTGGGAATGTTCTAGTCTGTGCCTGAACCATCCCCTCTTTGAAGGCCTCCCATTGCTCATTTACTGTTGTGATCGCTGTTTCCCAAATGCTCCCCCTTTGGAACATGCTCCACTTGCCCCACCTCATTCACAAGAACTAGATCCAGCACTGCTTCCTTCTTTGTTGGGCTGGAAATGCACTGATCAAGAAAGTTCTCTTGTACACATTTCAGGAATTCAACACCTCCTTGCCCTATACACTGTTATATTGGGATAATTAAAGTCCCCATTACTGTAAAATTGTTGCATCTTTCTGCAATTTGCCTGCAAATTTGCTCCTCTATCTCCTTCCCACTATTTGGTGGCCTATAGAATACACCCAGCAGTGTAATAGCGTGTGTATTGTTCCTTAATTCGAACCAAATAGATTCCTCAAGCACTTCATCCTTTCTAGTGCTGTAACGGTATCTGTGATCAATACTGCCACCACACCCTCCTCATTTTTTCCCTTCCCTATCTCTCCTGAATACATTGTGGCCAGGAATATTCAGTGCCCATCGCTCCCCTTGTTTTAGCCAGGACTCTGCTATTGCCACTGCATCATCATCCCTTGTGGCAATTTATGCCTGCAGCTCACCAATCGTATTTGCCACACTCTACACCCATCTTAGTCTGCGTCACATTTCCGCCCCTGTCTGATCCCTCCTATTTCTGAACTACTCTTTATTCTAATACTGTTTGTCTCTCCCAGTCCTGGTGCCCATCCACCTGCCAAATTACTTTAAACCCTCCCCCACAGCACTAGTTATCCTCCCCGCGAGGACCTTGGTCCCAGCTCTTTTGAGGAGCAACCCGTCCATCTCGAACAGGTCCCTCCTGCCCCACAATTGGTCCCAATGCCCCAGGTATCTGAAGCCGTCCCTCCTGTACCATTGCTCCAGCTATGCATTTACCTGTCTTATCCTGCTATTCCTAGACTCACTAGCACGTGGCACTGGGAATAATCCAGAGATTACTGCTTTGAGATCTAGCTTTATAACTTCCTGTCTCATCATTTTGGTTAAAAGTGTACCTACTTACATTTAGATGCATATATATATATATGTCTCTTGTATGTTTTTAGTTTAGTATCTCCTTATTCCTATTATATATTTATTATTTATGTATACCAGATTTCGACTTAATGTAATTCGGATCCCTTTAATGTTGGTATCCTCTACTTAGGTCATTTTAATTTTATCCCCTTCGAAATAATTAATTGCTCTGATTATTTATATATTTACTTCTTTACTGTTGCCCCTTGGTTTAAATTTATTAGCAGCTCCTTCCTCCTTGGCATCGAATTCCCACTTTCACCAAATTCCCCTCGTCACTCTGTCTAGCAGATTCACCCAACTCTCACCGAGCTCTGTGCTCAAGAGACAGGAGCTCCGTTGGGATTTCCTTTGAGTCCGAAGAACCCCAATTCTGGGATCTTTTGTCGATCCGAGTGAAACTGATACATTCCCGGGAAAGCAGCAGAAGCAAAGTGCGTATCCAGTGAGAAAAAGGGAACTGAAATCCCGGAAAGTATACGTGACCATTAGGAAAATTCAATTGAGAATGGGGAACCTATCTCTGATCTTCACAGATACAGAATGCGATGAGGTGAGACCCACCATCGCACTCATTTACATTAAGGTTGCCCTGGCGGAAATGACATAAACCATTATTATATCTCTCTCCTCCCCCAACAGAGAAAAGTAACACTTCCTGGCGTTAACTCAACAAACAGGATTACCTGTGTAACAGATGAAGAGCAATCGGAAATAGCACTCAATGTTAAACCATTGATCTTGCTTTATATAAACACAGACAGGAGAGGTGATGTTAAAGTCCTTTGGGTACCAAGGTGCCCATTGAGTATAATTGATTCTCTCCCCTGTCGTCCACTTCCATCCATCAGAGGACTGTTCGTCGTTGTAAAGTCCGATCCAATACCATTCGTCTGGCTCCAACAGGGAAGCAATGACCTTCTCCTCCTCTGGACTCCGAATGCTGATGAGATCGATGTAGTTACTCTGGCAATAGTCCCGGGCGTCAGTCCAATTTTTTATCTCTTGGATCAAGTGATACTCTCTCCCTGAGAGTTTCGTGACCTGGGACAGACCTTGAATGGTGAGTTTTTAAAAAAAATCAATTAATCTTTTACCAGAAGGACATCGTCGTAAAATTAGAGCGAGGTCACCAAAGAGAGAAATCAGGAAGCATTTCTTCACACAAAGGGGAGTGGAAATCTGGAACTCTCTCCCCCGAAAAGCTTTTGAGGCTGGGGGTCAATTGAAAATTTCAAAACTGAGATTGATGGATTTTTGTTAGGCAAAGGGTATTAAGGGTTACGGAACCAAGGCGGGTAGATGGAGCTAAGATACAGATCAGCCATAATCTAATTGAATGGGGGGAATAGGCTCGAGGGGCTGAATGGCCTCCTCCTGTTCCTATGTAGAAGAAAGAACAATACGTAAACTATCGTTTTTTTTCCCCTCTCGCTATGGGTCATTCACGCTGCTTCTCCAAATCCTTCCCTCCCCCGATCCGACCTGTTATTGGTTTTACTGGAGCTTCCTGATCCAATTTTCCCCAAAAACCACCCGCGCCCGTCCCCTGGAACAACGCGGCTGAGACGGGAGCAGGGATCGATTGTGTGTCCAGCCACATCCACCTCTTTAGCCATTCTAGGGTTCACTGACGGGTTAAACAGCTGAAATCTGAAGGGAAAACAGCGAGCTCGCCTTGAGCCAAGAGGGACAAGGAACACCATCGACGGATAAAATGCCCAGGTATTCAGACACAACCAAGAGCTCAGTTGGGATTTCTTTCAAGTCTGAAGAACCCCAATTCTGGAATCCTTTGTTCTACGATATCTATCCGAGTGAAACAGACGCATTCCCGGGAAAGCAGCAGACGCAAAGTGTCCAGAAAGGCTGGAAATCTCTGAGAATACCAGCGGGCATTATGAAAGCCCATTTTAAAAGGGGCTCCCTCCGTAGACTGCATACACAGGATGCATAGAATTACATAGAATAAATAGAGTCTACAGCACAGAAACAGGCCATTCAGCCCAATTGATCCATGCTTCACACAAGCCTTCTCCCACCCCTCTTCATCTAACCCTATCCGTCTATTACTTCCTCCCTCATGTGTTTATCGAGCTTCCCTTAAATGCATCTATGCTATTCGCCTCGACTACTCCTTGTGGTGGCGAGTTCCACATTCTCACCTCTCTCTGGGTGAAGGAGTTCCTCCTGTATTCCCTATTGGATTTATGAGTGACTATCTTATATTTATGACGTCGAGTTCTGGTCTCCCCCACAAGTGGAAACATCTTCTCTCCGTCTACCCTATCAGACCCCTTCGATGCGATGCGATGAGGTTCAACGTGTCACCGGCGATATGGTGACATTAAAGTTCTCATGGCAGAAATTACGTCGGCCTTTCTTCTCCTAGCAAACCCCCCGGCCCCCGCTCCGAGCAGAGTGAAATAATCCTCCCTCTCCCTGACATATAATCAATATACCCGGCGTGACAAATGAAGGGCAATGGGAAATCGCACTGAATGCCAAGCCACTCATCCTGATCTACGCAAACGCAGACAGCAGAGGTGGAGTTTACCGCAACGGCCAGTTTGCATAACTGAATTTGTCTCCGTTTGCCCACTTCCATCAGGACAACTTCCTCATTGTAAAGCCCGATCCATTTCCAGTCCCCTTGGTCGAGGAGGGAACAAACGATCTGCTCCTCCTTTGGACCCCGTACACTGACGGGATCGGTGTAATTACTCCGGCTCATAATC
Source organism: Heptranchias perlo (assembly GCF_035084215.1). NCBI lineage: Eukaryota > Metazoa > Chordata > Chondrichthyes > Hexanchiformes > Hexanchidae > Heptranchias > Heptranchias perlo. The sequence continues at coordinate 6,790,527 of NC_090363.1, forward strand.
TGGGGTTTCAGTCCAAGTTGTCTCCTGATTAATCATGTGGTTCCCTCTCTCTCATCGGTTCGAATGGTCAAGAGAAGACCTTAAAAAACGATGTTAAGATCGCTCGATGAATTTGACAGCTCAAAAAAATCGCTGCAAATTTTAAGGTGGTAGAGTTTCTGAAGATGACGATGCTTTTATCAGTGCAATCCAGCGTAAAAAATCGTGGAAGATCACGGGACAAACAAGTGCAATTTGCAGCAGAAACACTACCCCATGCTTTCAATTTGGAAAGCCTGGAAAATATTTTGACCCCCAGAAGAATGCATTCTTGACATGGAGCGTTGCAAAGATTGGGTCTTGTTTTTACCTGATTCCGACGGGTTAGCGGGCATTGTAATCGAGTCTTCTGGCTCAGCGCCAATTGATGGTCGCAGCAGTTCTGTTGAAATAGGGAGAGTTTTTACAGGCAGATATATTTCATTCTTTCACATTTTGCTTAAACTACTGAGAATTATATCGAATTTACAGCACAGAAACAGGCCATTCGGCCCGACTGCTCCATGTTCCACATGAACCTCCGATCACCCCTATTCATCTCACCCTATCAGCATCTCCCTCATTGTTTATCCAGCTTCCCCTTAAACGCATTTGTGCTATTCGCCTCAACTACTCCTTGTGATGGCGAGTTCCACATTCTCACCACTCTCTGGGTAAATAAGTTTCTCCTGAATTCCCTATTGGATTTATCAGTGACTATCTTATATTTATGATGCCGAGTTTTGGTCTCCCCCACAAGTGGAAACATCTTCTCAACGTCCACCCTATCAGACCCCTTCGATGCGATGCGATGAGGTTCAACGTGTTACTGGTGATATGGTGACATTAAAGTTCTCATGGCAGAAATTAGGTTGGCCTTTCATCTCCTCCCAAACCCCCCACCCCCCCGGCAGAGTAAAATAATCCTCGCCCTCCCTGACATATAATCAATATACCCGACGTAACAAATGAAGGGCAATGGGAAATCGCACTCAATGCAAAGCAGAAACTCAACTTTCAATTTGGAAAACCTGGAAAATATTTTGACCCCCAGAAGAATGCATTCTTGACATGGAGCATTGCAAAGATTGGGTCTTGTTTTTACCTGATTCCGACAGGTTAGCGGACATTGTAATCAAGTCTTCTGGCTCAGTGGCAATTGATGGTCGCAGCACTTCTGTTGAAATAAGGAGAGTTTTTACAGGCCACCATATTTCGTTCTTTCGCATCTTGCTTACATTACATAGAATTTACAGCACAGAAACAGGCCATTCGGCCCAACTGGCCCATGCTGCGTACAAGCCTCCTCCCACCCCTAATCATTGAACACTATCAGCATATCCTTCTATTCCTTTCTCCATCATGTACCTATCCAGCTTCCCCTTAAAGCTTCCCTATCTGTGCTATTCACCTCAACTACTCCGAGTTCCACATTCTCACCACTATCTGGGTGTGGAAGTTTCTCCTGAATTCCCGATTGGATTTATTAGTGACTATCTTATTTTTATGGCCCCGAGTGCTGGTCTCCCCCACAAGTGGAAAATCTTTCGCGACATCTATCCTATCGAATCTTAAAGACCTCTATCAAGCCATCCCTCCGCCTTCTCTTTATTATAGAAAAGAGCCCCAGCCTGTTCAGTCTTTCCTGAAAATTATAACCTCTCAGAATCAAAGAATGATACAGCACAGAAGGAGGCCATTTAGCCCATCGTGCCTGTGCCAGTTCTTTGAAAGAGCTATCCAATCGATCCCAACCCCCTGCCCTTTCCCCATAGCACTGCACATTTTTCCACTTCAAGTATTTATCCGATTCCCTTTCAGGCAGTGCATTCCCGGTTATAACAACTCACTGCGTAAAAATTATTTCTTCATGTCGCCTCTTGTTCTTTTGCCAATTATCTTAAATCTGTGTCCTCTGGTTACTGACCCTTCTGCCACTGGAAACAGTTTCTCCTTATTTACTCTATCAAAACCTTTCATGGTTTTCAACACCTCTATCAAATCTCCTCTTAACCTTCTCTGCTCTGAGGAGAACAACCCCAGATTCTCCAGTCTCTCCACGTAACTGAGGTCTTTCATCCCTGATACCATTCTAGTAAATCTTCTCTGCATCGTCTTCAAGGCCTTGACATCCTTCCTAAATGGTGGTGCCCAGAATTGGATCCAATACTCCATCTGGGGCCTAACCAGTGTTTCATAAAGGTTTATCATCACTTCCTTGCTTTTGTACTCCATGCCTCTATTAATAAAGCCCAGGATCCCATATGCCGATTAAACAGCCTTCTCAGCCTTGTCCTGCCAACTTCAAAGATTTGTGCACGTACACCCCCAGGTCTCTCTGTTCCTGCACCCCCTTTAAAATTGTACCATTTAGTTTATATTGCCCCTCCGCATTCTTCCTATCAAAATGCATCACTTCATACTTCTCTGCGTTAAATTTAATTTACCACATGTCTGCCCATTTCACCAGTCTGTTTATGTCCTCCTGAAGTCTGTTACTATCCTTCTCACTGTTTACTGCATTTCCAAGTTTCGTCTCATCTGCAAACTTTGAAATTATGCCCTGTGCACCCAAGTCCAAGACATTAATAGATATCAAAAACAGCAGTGGTCCCAACACTGACCCCTGGGGAACACCACTGTCTACTTCCCTCCACTCTGAAAAACAACCGTTCACCACTACTCTCTGCTTTCTGTCCCTTCGTCAATTTTGTATCCATGCTGCCGCTGTCCCATTTATCCCATGGGCTTCAATTTTGCCACCAAGTCTATTATGTGGTACTTTATCAATTGCCTTTTGAAAGTCCATACACACAACATCAACCGCACTACCCACATCCACCATCTCCATTACTTCATCAAAGAACTCAATCAAGTTAGTCAAACATGATTTGCCTTTAACAAATCCATGCTGGCTTTCATTTATTAACCCATATTTTTCCAAGTTCCAATTAATTTTGTCCCGGATTATTGTCTCCAAAAGTTTCCCCACCACCAACAATAGGCTGACTGCCCTCTAGTTGCCAGGTTTATCCCTCTCCCCTTGTTTGAACAGGGGTGTAACATTTGCAGTCCTCCAGTCCTCTGGCACCATTCCCAGATCTAAGAGGGATTGGAAGATTGTGGCCAGAGCCTCCACAATTTCCACCCTTACTTCCCTCAGCAACCGAGGATGCATCCCATCCTTACTGGGTGACTTGTCTACGTTGAGCACTGCCAATCTTTTTATTACCTCCTCTTGATCTATTTTTATCCTATCCAATATCTCTACCACCTCCTCCTTTACTGTGACATTGGCAGCATCCCCTTCTCTAGTGAAGTCTGATGCTAAGTGTTCATTTATTACCTCAGCCATACCCTCTGCCTCGACAAGCAAATTTCTTTTTTGGTCCATAATTGGCCCCATCCTTCCTTTGACTACCTTTTTACTATTTATATGTTTATAAAAGACTTTTGGATTGCCTTTTCTGTTAGCCACTAATCTATTCTCAAACTCTCTCTTTGTCCCTCTGATTTCCCCTTTCAGTTCTCCCCCGTACTTTTTGTATTTAGCTTGGTTGTCCACTGAATTATGAACCCGACATTTATCTTAAGCCTCCATTATCTGTTTCATTTTAATCTCTCTATCTTTAGTCATCGAGGGAGCTCCAGCTTCGGATGCACTGCCTTTCTCTCTTGTGGGAATGTTTTAGGCTGAGACTGAACTATCCCCTCTTTGAAGGCCTCCCATTGCTCATTTACTGTTGTGATCGCTGTTTCCCAAATGCTCCCCCTTTGGAACATGCTCCACTTGCCCCACTTCATTCACAAGAACTAGATCCAGCACTGCTTCCTTCTTTGTTGGGCTGGAAATGCACTGATCAAGAAAGTTCTCTTGTGCACATTTCAGGAATTCAACACCTCCTTGCCCTGTACACCGTTATATTGGGATAATTAAAGTCCCCATTGCTGTAAAAGTTTTGCATCTTTCTGCAATTTGCCTCCAAATTTGTTCCTCTATCTCCTTCCCACTATTTGGTGGCCTATGGAATACACCCAGCAGTGTAATAGCGTGTGTATTGTTCCTTAATTCTAACCAAATAGATTCCTCAAGCACATTATCCCTTTCTAGTGCTGTAACGGTATCTGTGATCAATACTGCCACCACACCCCCCTCATTTTTTCCCTTCCCTATCTCTCCTGAATACATTGTGGCCAGGAATATTCAGTGCCCATCGCTCCCCTTGTTTGAGCCAGGACTCCGCTATTGCCACTGAATCATCATCCCTTGTGGCGATTTATGCCTGCAGCTCACCAATCGTATTTGCCACACTCTAAACCCATCTTAGTCTGCCTCGCATTTCCCCCCCTGTCTGATCCCTCCTATTTCTGAACTACTCTTTATTCTAATACTGTTTGTCTCTCCCAGTCCTGGTGCCCATCCACCTGCCAAATTACTTTAAACCCTCCCCCACAGCACTAGTTATCCTCCCCGCGAGCACCTTGATCCCAGCTCTCTTGAGGAGCAACCCGTCCATCTCGAACAGGTCCCTCCTGCCCCAAAATTGGTCCCAATGCCCCAGGTATCTGAAGCCGTCCCTCCTGTACCATTGCTCCAGCTATGCATTTACCTGTCTTATCCTGCTATTCCTAGACTCACTAGCACGTGGCACTGGGAGTAATCCAGAGATTACTACTTTGAGATCCAGCTTTATAACTTCCTGTCTCATCATTTTGGTTAAAAGTGTACCTACTTACATTTAGATGCATATATATATATATGTCTCTTATATGTTTTTAGTTTAGTATCTCCTTATTCCTATTATATATTTATTATTTATGTATACCAGATTTCGACTTAATGTAATTCGGATCCCTTTAATGTTGGTATCCTCTACTTAGGTCATTTTAATTTTATCCCCTTCGAAATAATTAATTGCTCTGATTATTTATATATTTACTTCTTTACTGTTGCCCCTTGGTTTAAATTTATTAGCAGCTCCTTCCCCCTTGGCACCGAATTCCCACTTTCACCAAATTCCCCTCGTCACTCTGTCTAGCAGATTCACCCAACTCTCACCGAGGTCTGTGCTCAAGAGACAGGAGCTCCGTTGGGATTTCCTTTGAGTCCGAAGAACCCCAATTCTGGGATCTTTTGTCGATGCGAGTGAAACTGATACATTCCCGGGAAAGCAGCAGAAGCAAAGTGCTTATCCAGTGAGAAAAAGGGAACTGAATTCTCGGAAAGTGTACGTGACCATTAGGAAAATTCAATTGAGAATGGGGAACCTATCTCTGATCTTCCCAGATACAGAATGCGATGAGGTGAGACCCACCATCGCACTCATTTACATTAAGGTTGTCCTGGCGGAAATGACATAAACCACTATTATATCTCTCTCCTCCCCCAACAGAGAAAAGTAACACTTCCTGGCGTTAACTCAACAAACAGGATTACCTGTGTAACAGATGAAGAGCAATCGGAAATAGCACTCAATGTTAAACCATTGATCTTGCTTCATATAAACACAGACAGGAGGGGTGATGTTAAAGTCCTTTGGGTACAAAGGTGCCCAGTGAGTATAATTGATTCTCTCCCCTGTCGTCCACTTCCATCCATCAGAGGACTGTTCGTCGTTGTAAAGTCCGATCCAATACCATTCGTCTGGCTCCAACAGGGAAGCAATGACCTTCTCCTCCTCTGGACTCCGAATGCTGATCAGATCGATGTAGTTACTCTGGCAATAGTCCCGGGCGTCAGTCCAATTTTTTATCTCTTGGATCAAGTGATACTCTCTCCCTGAGAGTTTCGTGACCTGGGACAGACCTTGAATGGTGAGTGTAAAAAAAAAATCAATTAATCTTTTACCAGAAGGACATCGTCGTAAAATTAGAACTAGGCCATCAAAGAGAGAAATCAGGAAGCATTTCTTCACACAAAGGGGAGTGGAAATCTGGAACTCTCTCCCCCAAAAAGCTTTTGAGGCTGGGGGTCAATTGAAAATTTCAAAACTGAGATTGATGGATTTTTGTTAGGCAAAGGGTATTAAGGGTTACGGAACCAAGGCGGGTAGATGGAGCTAAGATACAGATCAGGCATAATCTAATTGAATGGGGGGAATAGGCTCGAGGGGCTGAATGGCCTCCTCCTGTTCCTATGTAGAAGAAAGAACAATACGTAAACTATCGTTTTTTTTCCCCTCTCGCTATGGGTCATTCACGCTGCTTCTCCAAATCCTTCCCTCCCCCGATCCGACCTGTTATTGGTTTTACTGGAGCTTCCTGATCCAATTTTCCCCAAAAACCACCCGCGCCCGTCCCCTGGAACAACGCGGCTGAGACGGGAGCAGGGATCGATTGTGTGTCCAGCCACATCCACCTCTTTAGCCATTCTAGGGTTCACTGACGGGTTAAACAGCTGAAATCTGAAGGGAAAACAGCGAGCTCGCCTTGAGCCAAGAGGGACAAGGAACACCATCGACGGATAAAATGCCCAGGTATTCAGACACAACCAAGAGCTCAGTTGGGATTTCTTTCAAGTCTGAAGAACCCCAATTCTGGAATCCTTTGTTCTACGATATCTATCCGAGTGAAACAGACGCATTCCCGGGAAAGCAGCAGACGCAAAGTGTCCAGAAAGGCTGGAAATCTCTGAGAATACCAGCGGGCATTAAGAAAGCCCATTTTAAAAGGGGCTCCATCTGTAGACTGCATACGCAGGATGCATAGAATTACATAGAATAAATAGAGTCTACAGCACAGAAACAGGCCATTCAGCCCAATTGATCCATGCTTCACACAAGCCTTCTCCCACCCCTCTTCATCTAACCCTATCAGTCTATTACTTCCTCCCTCATGTGTTTATCGAGCTTCCCTTAAATGCATCTATGCTATTCGCCTCGACGACTCCTTGTGGTGGTGAGTTCCGCATTCTCACCTCTCTCTGGGTGAAGGAGTTCCTCCTGAATTCCCTATTGGATTTATGAGTGACTATCTTATATTTATGACGTCGAGTTCTGGTCTCCCCCACAAGTGGAAACATCTTCTCTCCGTCTACCCTATCAGACCCCTTCGATGCGATGCGATGAGGTTCAACGTGTCACCGGCGATATGGTGACATTAAAGTTCTCATGGCAGAAATTACGTCGGCCTTTCTTCTCCTAGCAAACCCCCCGGCCCCCGCTCCGAGCAGAGTGAAATAATCCTCCCTCTCCCTGACATATAATCAATATACCCGGCGTGACAAATGAAGGGCATTGGGAAATCGCACTGAATGCCAAGCCACTCATCCTGATCTACGCAAACGCAGACAGCAGAGGTGGAGTTTACCGCAACGGCCAGTTTGCATAACTGAATTTGTCTCCGTTTGCCCACTTCCATCAGGACAACTTCCTCATTGTAAAGCCCGATCCATTTCCAGTCCCCTTGGTCGAGGAGGGAACAAACGACCTGCTCCTCCTTTGGACCCCGTACACTGACGGGATCGGTGTAATTACTCCGGCTCATAATCTGGGGTTTCAGTCCAAGTTGTCTCCTGATTAATCATGTGGTTCCCTCTCTCTCATCGGTTCGAATGGTCAAGAGAAGACCTTAAAAAACGATGTTAAGATCGCTCGATGAATTTGACAGCTCAAAAAAATCGCTGCAAATTTTAAGGTGGTAGAGTTTCTGAAGATGACGATGCTTTTATCAGTGCAATCCAGCGTAAAAAATCGTGGAAGATCACGGGACAAACAAGTGCAATTTGCAGCAGAAACACTACCCCATGCTTTCAATTTGGAAAGCCTGGAAAATATTTTGACCCCCAGAAGAATGCATTCTTGACATGGAGCGTTGCAAAGATTGGGTCTTGTTTTTACCTGATTCCGACGGGTTAGCGGGCATTGTAATCGAGTCTTCTGGCTCAGCGCCAATTGATGGTCGCAGCAGTTCTGTTGAAATAGGGAGAGTTTTTACAGGCAGATATATTTCATTCTTTCACATTTTGCTTAAACTACTGAGAATTATATCGAATTTACAGCACAGAAACAGGCCATTCGGCCCGACTGCTCCATGTTCCACATGAACCTCCGATCACCCCTATTCATCTCACCCTATCAGCATCTCCCTCATTGTTTATCCAGCTTCCCCTTAAACGCATTTGTGCTATTCGCCTCAACTACTCCTTGTGATGGCGAGTTCCACATTCTCACCACTCTCTGGGTAAATAAGTTTCTCCTGAATTCCCTATTGGATTTATCAGTGACTATCTTATATTTATGACGCCGAGTTTTGGTCTCCCCCACAAGTGGAAACATCTTCTCAACGTCCACCCTATCAGACCCCTTCGATGCGATGCGATGAGGTTCAACGTGTTACTGGTGATATGGTGACATTAAAGTTCTCATGGCAGAAATTAGGTTGGCCTTTCATCTCCTCCCAAACCCCCCACCCCCCCGGCAGAGTAAAATAATCCTCGCCCTCCCTGACATATAATCAATATACCCGACGTAACAAATGAAGGGCAATGGGAAATCGCACTCAATGCAAAGCAGAAACTCAACTTTCAATTTGGAAAACCTGGAAAATATTTTGACCCCCAGAAGAATGCATTCTTGACATGGAGCGTTGCAAAGATTGGGTCTTGTTTTTACCTGATTCCGACAGGTTAGCGGACATTGTAATCAAGTCTTCTGGCTCAGTGGCAATTGATGGTCGCAGCACTTCTGTTGAAATAAGGAGAGTTTTTACAGGCCACCATATTTCGTTCTTTCGCATCTTGCTTACATTACATAGAATTTACAGCACAGAAACAGGCCATTTGGCCCAACATATCCCGTGCTGCGTACAAGCCTCCTCCCACCCCTAATCATCGAACACTATCAGCATATCCTTCTATTCCTTTCTCCATCATGTACCTATCCAGCTTCCCCTTAAAGCTTCCCTATCTGTGCTATTCACCTCAACTACTCCGAGTTCCACATTCTCACCACTATCTGGGTGTAGAAGTTTCTCATGAATTCCCGATTGGATTTATTAGTGACTATCTTATTTTTATGGCCCCGAGTGCTGGTCTCCCCCACAAGTGGAAAATCTTTCGCGACATCTATCCTATCGAATCTTAAAGACCTCTATCAAGCCATCCCTCCGCCTTCTCTTTATTATAGAAAAGAGCCCCAGCCTGTTCAGTCTTTCCTGAAAATTATAACCTCTCAGAATCAAAGAATGATACAGCACAGAAGGAGGCCATTTAGCCCATCGTGCCTGTGCCAGTTCTTTGAAAGAGCTATCCAATCGATCCCAACCCCCTGCCCTTTCCCCATAGCACTGCACATTTTTCCACTTCAAGTATTTATCCGATTCCCTTTCAGGCAGTGCATTCCCGGTTATAACAACTCACTGCGTAAAAATTATTTCTTCATGTCGCCTCTCGTTCTTTTGCCAATTATCTTAAATCTGTGTCCTCTGGTTACTGACCCTTCTGCCACTGGAAACAGTTTCTCCTTATTTACTCTATCAAAACCTTTCATGGTTTTCAACACCTCTATCAAATCTCCTCTTAACCTTCTCTGCTCTGAGGAGAACAACCCCAGATTCTCCAGTCTCTCCACGTAACTGAGGTCTTTCATCCCTGATACCATTCTAGTAAATCTTCTCTGCATCGTCTTCAAGGCCTTGACATCCTTCCTAAATGGTGGTGCCCAGAATTGGATCCAATACTCCATCTGGGGCCTAACCAGTGTTTCATAAAGGTTTAGCATAACTTCCTTGCTTTTGTACTCCATGCCTCTATTAATAAAGCCCAGGATCCCATATGCCGATTAAACAGCCTTCTCAGCCTTGTCCTGCCAACTTCAAAGATTTGTGCACATACACCCCCAGGTCTCTCTGTTCCTGCACCCCCTTTAAAATTGTACCATTTACTTTATATTGCCCCTCCGCATTCTTCCTATCAAAATGCATCACTTCATACTTCTCTGCGTTAAATTTCATTTACCACATGTCTGCCCATTTCACCAGTCTGTTTATGTCCTCCTGAAGTCTGTTACTATCCTTCTCACTGTTTACTGCATTACCGAGTTTCGTCTCATCTGCAAACTTTGAAATTATACCCTAAGTGCCCAAGTCCAAGACATTAATAGATATCAAAAACAGCAGTGGTCCCAACACTGACCCCTGGGGAACACCACTGTCTACTTCCCTCCAGTCTGAAAAACAACCGTTCACCACTACTCTCTGCTTTCTGTCCCTTCGTCAATTTTGTATCCATGCTGCCGCTGTCCCATTAATCCCATGGGCTTCAATTTTGCCACCAATTCTATTATGTGGTACTTTATCAATTGCCTTTTGAAAGTCCATACACACAACATCAACCGCACTACCCACATCCACCATCTCCATTACTTCATCAAAGAACTCAATCAAGTTAGTCAAACATGATTTGCCTTTAACAAATCCATGCTGGCTTTCATTTATTAACCCATATTTTTCCAAGTTCCAATTAATTTTGTCCCGGATTATTGTCTCCAAAAGTTTCCCCACCACCAACAATAGGCTGACTGCCCTCTAGTTGCCAGGTTTATCCCTCTCCCCTTGTTTGAACAGGGGTGTAACATTTGCAGTCCTCCAGTCCTCTGGCACCATTCCCAGATCTAAGAGGGATTGGAAGATTGTGGCCAGAGCCTCCACAATTTCCACCCTTACTTCCCTCAGCAACCGAGGATGCATCCCATCCTTACTGGGTGACTTGTCTACTTTGAGCACTGCCAATCTTTTTATTACCTCCTCTTGATCTATTTTTATCCTATCCAATATCTCGACCACCTCCTCCTTTACTGTGACATTGGCAGCATCCCCTTCTCTAGTGAAGTCTGATGCTAAGTGTTCATTTATTACCTCAGCCATACCCTCTGCCTCGACAAGCAAATTTCTTTTTTGGTCCATAATTGGCCCCATCCTTCCTTTGACTACCTTTTTACTATTTATATGTTTATAAAAAACTTTTGGATTGCCTTTTCTGTTAGCCACTAATCTATTCTCAAACTCTCTCTTTGTCCCTCTGATTTCCCCTTTCAGTTCTCCCCCGTACTTTTTGTATTTAGCTTGGTTGTCCACTGAATTATGAACCCGACATTTATCTTAAGCCTCCATTATCTGTTTCATTTTAATCTCTCTATCTTTAGTCATCGAGGGAGCTCCAGCTTCGGATGCACTGCCTTTCTCTCTTGTGGGAATGTTTTAGGCTGAGACTGAATTATCCCCTCTTTGAAGGCCTCCCATTGCTCATTTACTGTTGTGATCGCTGTTTCCCAAATGCTCCCCCTTTGGAACATGCTCCACTTGCCCCACTTCATTCACAAGAACTAGATCCAGCACTGCTTCCTTCTTTGTTGGGCTGGAAATGCACTGATCAAGAAAGTTCTCTTGTACACATTTCAGGAATTCAACACCTCCTTGCCCTGTACACCGTTATATTGGGATAATTAAAGTCCCCATTGCTGTAAAAGTTTTGCATCTTTCTGCAATTTGCCTCCAAATTTGTTCCTCTATCTCCTTCCCACTATTTGGTGGCCTATGGAATACACCCAGCAGTGTAATAGCGTGTGTATTGTTCCTTAATTCTAACCAAATAGATTCCTCAAGCACATTATCCCTTTCTAGTGCTGTAACGGCATCTGTGATCAATACTGCCACCACACCCCCCTCATTTTTTCCCTTCCCTATCTCTCCTGAATACATTGTGGCCAGGAATATTCAGTGCCCATCGCTCCCCTTGTTTGAGCCAGGACTCCGCTATTGCCACTGAATCATCATCCCTTGTGGCGATTTATGCCTGCAGCTCACCAATCGTATTTGCCACACTCTAAACCCATCTTAGTCTGCCTCGCATTTCCCCCCCTGTCTGATCCCTCCTCTTTCTGAACTACTCTTTATTCTCATACTGTTTGTCTCTCCCAGTCCTGGTGCCCATCCACCTGCCAAATTACTTTAAACCCTCCCCCACAGCACTAGTTATCCTCCCCGCGAGCACCTTGATCCCAGCTCTCTTGAGGAGCAACCCGTCCATCTCGAACAGGTCCCTCCTGCCCCAAAATTGGTCCCAATGCCCCAGGTATCTGAAGCCGTCCCTCCTGTACCATTGCTCCAGCTATGCATTTACCTGTCTTATCCTGCTATTCCTAGACTCACTAGCACGTGGCACTGGGAGTAATCCAGAGATTACTACTTTGAGATTCTGCTTTATAACTTCCTGTCTCATCATTTTGGTTAAAAGTGTACCTACTTACATTTAGATGCATATATATATGTCTCTTATATGTTTTTAGTTTAGTATCTCCTTATTCCTATTATATATTTATTATTTATGTATACCAGATTTCGACTTAATCTAATTCGGATCCCTTTAATGTTGGTATCCTCTACTTAGGTCATTTTAATTTTATCCCCTTCGAAATAATTAATTGCTCTGATTATTTATATATTTACTTCTTTACTGTTGCCCCTTGGTTTAAATTTCTTAGCAGCTCCTTCCCCCTTGGCACCGAATTCCCACTTTCACCAAATTCCCCTCGTCACTCTGTCTAGCAGATTCACCCAACTCTCACCGAGGTCTGTGCTCAAGAGACAGGAGCTCCGTTGGGATTTCCTTTGAGTCCGAAGAACCCCAATTCTGGGATCTTTTGTCGATGCGAGTGAAACTGATACATTCCCGGGAAAGCAGCAGAAGCAAAGTGCTTATCCAGTGAGAAAAAGGGAACTGAATTCTCGGAAAGTGTACGTGACCATTAGGAAAATTCAATTGAGAATGGGGAACCTATCTCTGATCTTCCCAGATACAGAATGCGATGAGGTGAGACCCACCATCGCACTCATTTACATTAAGGTTGTCCTGGCGGAAATGACATAAACCACTATTATATCTCTCTCCTCCCCCAACAGAGAAAAGTAACACTTCCTGGCGTTAACTCAACAAACAGGATTACCTGTGTAACAGATGAAGAGCAATCGGAAATAGCACTCAATGTTAAACCATTGATCTTGCTTCATATAAACACAGACAGGAGGGGTGATGTTAAAGTCCTTTGGGTACAAAGGTGCCCAGTGAGTATAATTGATTCTCTCCCCTGTCGTCCACTTCCATCCATCAGAGGACTGTTCGTCGTTGTAAAGTCCGATCCAATACCATTCGTCTGGCTCCAACAGGGAAGCAATGACCTTCTCCTCCTCTGGACTCCGAATGCTGATCAGATCGATGTAGTTACTCTGGCAATAGTCCCGGGCGTCAGTCCAATTTTTTATCTCTTGGATCAAGTGATACTCTCTCCCTGAGAGTTTCGTGACCTGGGACAGACCTTGAATGGTGAGTGTAAAAAAAAAATCAATTAATCTTTTACCAGAAGGACATCGTCGTAAAATTAGAACTAGGCCATCAAAGAGAGAAATCAGGAAGCATTTCTTCACACAAAGGGGAGTGGAAATCTGGAACTCTCTCCCCCAAAAAGCTTTTGAGGCTGGGGGTCAATTGAAAATTTCAAAACTGAGATTGATGGATTTTTGTTAGGCAAAGGGTATTAAGGGTTACGGAACCAAGGCGGGTAGATGGAGCTAAGATACAGATCAGGCATAATCTAATTGAATGGGGGGAATAGGCTCGAGGGGCTGAATGGCCTCCTCCTGTTCCTATGTAGAAGAAAGAACAATACGTAAACTATCATTTTTTTTCCCCTCTCGCTATGGGTCATTCACGCTGCTTCTCCAAATCCTTCCCTCCCCCGATCCGACCTGTTATTGGTTTTACTGGAGCTTCCTGATCCAATTTTCCCCAAAAACCACCCGCACCCGTCCCCTGGAACAACGCGGCTGAGACGGGAGCAGGGATCGATTGTGTGTCCAGCCACATCCACCTCTTTAGCCATTCTAGGGTTCACTGACGGGTTAAACAGCTGAAATCTGAAGGGAAAACAGCGAGCTCGCCTTGAGCCAAGAGGGACAAGGAACACCATCGACGGATAAAATGCCCAGGTATTCAGACACAACCAAGAGCTCAGTTGGGATTTCTTTCAAGTCTGAAGAACCCCAATTCTGGAATCCTTTGTTCTACGATATCTATCCGAGTGAAACAGACGCATTCCCGGGAAAGCAGCAGACGCAAAGTGTCCAGAAAGGCTGGAAATCTCTGAGAATACCAGCGGGCATTAAGAAAGCCCATTTTAAAAGGGGCTCCATCTGTAGACTGCATACGCAGGATGCATAGAATTACATAGAATAAATAGAGTCTACAGCACAGAAACAGGCCATTCAGCCCAATTGATCCATGCTTCACACAAGCCTTCTCCCACCCCTCTTCATCTAACCCTATCAGTCTATTACTTCCTCCCTCATGTGTTTATCGAGCTTCCCTTAAATGCATCTATGCTATTCGCCTCGACTACTCCTTGTGGTGGTGAGTTCCGCATTCTCACCTCTCTCTGGGTGAAGGAGTTCCTCCTGAATTCCCTATTGGATTTATGAGTGACTATCTTATATTTATGACGTCGAGTTCTGGTCTCCCCCACAAGTGGAAACATCTTCTCTCCGTCTACCCTATCAGACCCCTTCGATGCGATGCGATGAGGTTCAACGTGTCACCGGCGATATGGTGACATTAAAGTTCTCATGGCAGAAATTACGTCGGCCTTTCTTCTCCTAGCAAACCCCCCGGCCCCCGCTCCGAGCAGAGTGAAATAATCCTCCCTCTCCCTGACATATAATCAATATACCCGGCGTGACAAATGAAGGGCATTGGGAAATCGCACTGAATGCCAAGCCACTCATCCTGATCTACGCAAACGCAGACAGCAGAGGTGGAGTTTACCGCAACGGCCAGTTTGCATAACTGAATTTGTCTCCGTTTGCCCACTTCCATCAGGACAACTTCCTCATTGTAAAGCCCGATCCATTTCCAGTCCCCTTGGTCGAGGAGGGAACAAACGATCTGCTCCTCCTTTGGACCCCGTACACTGATGGGATCGGTGTAATTAATCCGGCTCATAGTCTGGGGTTTCAGTCCAAGTTGTCTCCTGATTAATCATGTGGTTCCCTCTCTCTCATCGGTTCGAATGGTCAAGAGAAGACCTTAAAAACGATGTTAAGATCGCTCGATGAATTTGACAGCTCAAAAAAAATCGCTGCAAATTTTAAGGTGGTAGAGTTTCTGTAGATTACGATGGTTTTATAAGTGCAATCCAGCGTAAAAAATCGTGGAAGATCACGGGACAAACAAGTGCAATTTACAGCAGAAACTCTACCCCATGCCTTCAATTTGGAAAACCTGGAAAATAATTTGACCCCCAGAAGAATGCATTCTTGACATGGAGCGTTGCAAAGATTGGTCTTGTTTTTACCTGATTCCGACAGGTTAGCGGACATTGTAATCAAGTCTTCTCGCTCAGTGGCAATTGATGGTCGCAGCACTTCTGTTGAAATAAGGAGAGTTTTTACAGGCCACCATATTTCGTTCTTTCGCATCTTGCTTACATTACATAGAATTTACAGCACAGAAACAGGCCATTCGGCCCAACTGGCCCATGCTGCATACAAGCCTCCTCCCACCCCTAATCATCGAACACTATCAGCATATCCTTCTATTCCTTTCTCCATCATGTACCTATCCAGCTTCCCCTTTAAGCTTCCCTATCTGTGCTATTCACCTCAACTACTCCGAGTTCCACATTCTCACCACTATCTGGGTGTAGAAGTTTCTCCTGAATTCCCGATTGGATTTATTAGTGACTATCTTATATTTATGGCCCCGAGTGCTGGTCTCCCCCACAAGTGGAATAACTTTCGCTACATCTATCCTATCGAACCCCTTTCATAATCTTAAAGACCTCTATCAAGCCATCCCTCCGCCTTCTCTTTATTATAGAAAAGAGCCCCAGCCTGTTCAGTCTTTCCTGAAAATTATAACCTCTCAGAATCAAAGAATGATACAGCACAGAAGGAGGCCATTTGGCCCATCGTGCCTGTGCCAGTACTTTGAAAGAGCTATCCAATCGATCCCAACCCCCTGCCCTTTCCCCATAGCACTGCACATTTTTCCACTTCAAGTATTTATCCGATTCCCTTTCAGGCAGTGCATTCCCAGTCATAACAACTCACTGCGTAAAAATTATTTCTTCATGTCGCCTTTCGTTCTTTTGCCAATTATCTTAAATCTGACCCTTCTGCCACTGGAAACAGTTTCTCCTTATTACTCTATCAAAACCTTTCATGGTTTTCAACACCTCTTTCAAATCTCATCTTAACCTTCTCTGCTCAAAGGAGAACAATCCCAGATTCTCCAGTCTCTCCACGTAACTGAGGTCTTTCATCCCTGATACCATTCTAGTAAATCTTCTCTGCATCGTCTTCAAGGCCTTGACATCCTTCCTAAATGGTGGTGCCCAGAATTGGATCCAATACTCCACCTGGGGCCTAACCAGTGTTTCATAAAGGTTTAGCATAACTTCCTTGCTTTTGTACTCCATGCCTCTATTAATAAAGCCCAGGATCCCATATGCCTTTTTAACAGCCTTCTCAGCCTTGTCCTGCCAACTTCAAAGGTTTGTGCATGTACACCCCCAGGTCTCTCTGTTCCTGCACCCTCTTTAAAATTGTACCATTTACTTTATATTGCCCCTCCTCATTCTTCCTATCAAAATGCATCACTTCATACTTCTCTGCGTTAAATTTCATTTACCACATGTCTGCCCATTTCACCAGTCTGTTTATGTCCTCCTGAAGTCTGTTACTATCCTTCTCACTGTTTACTACATTTCCAAGTTTCATCTCATCTGCAAACTTTGAAATTATACCCTATGTGCCCAAGTCCAAGACATTAATAGATATCAAAAACAGCAGTGGTCCCAACACTGACCCCTGGGGAACACCACTGTCTACTTCCCTCCAGTCTGAAAAACAACCGTTCACCACTACTCTCTGCTTTCTGTCCCTTCGTCAATTTTGTATCCATGCTGCCGCTGTCCCTTTAATCCCATGGGCTTCAATTTTGCCACCAAGTCTATTATGTGGTACTTTAACAAATGCCTTTTGTAAGTCCATATACACAACATCAACCATACTACCCACATCAACCATCTCCATTACTTCATCAAAGAACTCAATCAAGTTAGTCAAACATGATTTGCCTTTAACAAATCCATGCTGGCTTTCATTTATTAACCCATATTTTTCCAAGTTCCAATTAATTTTGTCCCGGATTATTGTCTCCAAAAGTTTCCCCACCACCTTCATTAGGCTGACTGCCCTGCAGTTGCCAGGTTTATCCCTCTCCCCTTGTTTGAACAGGGGTGTAACATTTGCAGTCCTCCAGTCCTCTGGCACCATTCCCATATCTAAGAGGGATTGGAAGATTGTGGCCAGAGCCTCCACAATTTCCACCCTTACTTCCCTCAGCAACCGAGGATGCATCCCATCCGAACCGGGTGACTTGTCTACTTTGAGCACTGCCAATCTTTTTATGACCTCCTCTTGATCTATTTTTATCCTATCCAATATCTCGACCACCTCCTCCTTTACTGTGACATTGGCAGCATCCCCTTCTCCAGTGAAGTCTGATGCTAAGTGTTCATTTATTACCTCAGCCATACCCTCTGCCTCGACAAGCAAATTTCTTTTTTGGTCCATAATTGGCCCCATCCTTCCTTTGACTACCTTTTTACTATTTATATGTTTATAAAAGACTTTTGGTTTGACTTTTCTGTTCGCCGCTAATCTATTCTCAAACTCTCTCTTTGCCCCTCTGATTTTCCCTTTCAGTTCTCCCCCGTACTTTTTGTATTTAGCTTGGTTGTCTACTGAATTATGAACCCGACATTTATCTTATGCCTCCATTATCTGTTTCATTTTAATCTCCATATCTTTCGTCATCCAGGGAGCTCCTGCTTCGGATGCCCTTCCTTTCCCTCTTGTGGGAATGTTCTAGTCTGTGCCTGAACCATCCCCTCTTTGAAGGCCTCCCATTGCTCATTTACTGTTGTGATCGCTGTTTCCCAAATGCTCCCCCTTTGGAACATGCTCCACTTGCCCCACCTCATTCACAAGAACTAGATCCAGCACTGCTTCCTTCTTTGTTGGGCTGGAAATGCACTGATCAAGAAAGTTCTCTTGTACACATTTCAGGAATTCAACACCTCCTTGCCCTATACACTGTTATATTGGGATAATTAAAGTCCCCATTACTGTAAAATTGTTGCATCTTTCTGCAATTTGCCTGCAAATTTGCTCCTCTATCTCCTTCCCACTATTTGGTGGCCGAGAGAATACACCCAGCAGTGTAATAGCGTGTGTATTGTTCCTTAATTCGAACCAAATAGATTCCTCAAGCACTTCATCCCTTTCTAGTGCTGTAACGGTATCTGTGATCAATACTGCCACCTCACCCTTCTCATTTTTTCCGTTCCCTATCTCTCCTGAATACATTGTGGCCAGGAATATTCAGTGCCCATCGCTCCCCTTGTTTTAGCCAGGACTCCGCTATTGCCACTGAATCATCATCCCTTGTGGCGATTTATGCCTGCTGCTCACCAATCGTATTTGCCACACTCTACACCCATCTTAGTCTGCCTCACATTTCCCCCCCTGTCTGATCCCTCCTATTTCTGAACTACTCTTTATTCTAATACTGTTTGTCTCTCCCAGTCCTGGTGCCCATCCACCTGCCAAATTACTTTAAACCCTCCCCCACAGCACTAGTTATCCTCCCCGCGAGGACCTTGGTCCCAGCTCTTTTGAGGAGCAACCCGTCTATCTCGAACAGGTCACTCCTGCCCCAAAAATGGTCCCAATGCCCCAGGTATCTGAAGCCGTCCCTCCTGTACCATTGCTCCAGCTATGCATTTACCTGTCTTATCCTGCTATTCCTAGACTCACTAGCACGTGGCACTGGGAATAATCCAGAGATTACTGCTTTGAGATCCTGCTTTATAACTTCCTGTCTCATCATTTTGGTTAAAAGTGTACCTACTTACATTTAGATGCATATATATATGTCTCTTATATGTTTTTAGTTTAGTATCTCCTTATTCCTATTATATATTTATTATTTATGTATACCAGATTTCGACTTAATGTAATTCGGATCCCTTTAATGTTGGTATCCTCTACTTAGGTCATTTTAATATTATCCCCTTCGAAATAATTAATTGCTCTGATTATTTATATATTTACTTCTTTACTGTTGCCCCTTGGTTTAAATTTATCAGCAGCTCCTTCCCCATTGGCATCGAATTCCCACTTTCACCAAATTCCCCTCGTCACTCTCTGTCTAGCAGATTCACCCAACTCTCACCGAGCTCTGTGCTCAAGAGACAGGAGCTCCGTTGGGATTTCCTTTGAGTCCAAAGAACCCCAATTCTGGGATCTTTCGTCGATCCGAGTGAAACTGATACATTCCCGGGAAAGCAGCAGAAGCAAAGTGCGTATCCAGTGAGAAAAAGGGAACTGAAATCCCGGAAAGTATACGTGACCATTAGGAAAATTCAATTGAGAATGGGGAACCTATCTCTGATCTTCACAGATACAGAATGCGATGAGGTGAGACCCACCATCGCACTCATTTACATTAAGGTTGCCCTGGCGGAAAAGACATAAACCACTATTATATCTCTCTCCTCCCCCAACAGAGAAAAGTAACACTTCCTGGCGTTAACTCAACAAACAGGATTACCTGTGTAACAGATGAAGAGCAATCGGAAATAGCACTCAATGTTAAACCATTGATCTTTCTTTATATAAACACAGACAGGAGAGGTGATGTTAAAGTCCTTTGGATACCAAGGTGCCCATTGAGTATAATTGATTCTCTCCCCTGTCGTCCACTTCCATCCATCAGAGGACTGTTCGTCGTTGTAAAGTCCGATCCAATACCATTCGTCTGGCTCCAACAGGGAAGCAATGATCTTCTCCTCCTCTGGACTCCGAATGCTGATGAGATCGATGTAGTTACTCTGGCAATAGTCCCGGGCGTCAGTCCAATTTTTTATCTCTTGGATCAAGTGATACTCTCTCCCTGAGAGTTTCGCGACCTGGGACAGACCTTGAATGGTGAGTTTTAAAAAAAAATCAATTAATCTTTTACCAGAAGGACATCGTCGTAAAATTAGAGCGAGGTCACCAAAGAGAGAAATCAGGAAGCATTTCATCACACAAAGGGGAGTGGAAATCTGGAACTCTCTCCCCGAAAAAGCTTTTGAGGCTGGGGGTCAATTGAAAATTTCAAAACTGAGATTGATGGATTTTTGTTAGGCAAAGGGTATTAAGGGTTACGGAACCAAGGCGGGTAGATGGAGCTAAGATACAGATCAGCCATAATCTAATTGAATGGGGGGAATAGGCTCGAGGGGCTGAATGGCCTCCTCCTGTTCCTATGTAGAAGAAAGAACAATACGTAAACTATCGTTTTTTTTCCCCTCTCGCTATGGGTCATTCACGCTGCTTCTCCAAATCCTTCCCTCCCCCGATCCGACCTGTTATTGGTTTTACTGGAGCTTCCTGATCCAATTTTCCCCAAAAACCACCCGCGCCCGTCCCCTGGAACAACGCGGCTGAGACGGGAGCAGGGATCGATTGTGTGTCCAGCCACATCCACCTCTTTAGCCATTCTAGGGTTCACTGACGGGTTAAACAGCTGAAATCTGAAGGGAAAACAGCGAGCTCGCCTTGAGCCAAGAGGGACAAGGAACACCATCGACGGATAAAATGCCCAGGTATTCAGACACAACCAAGAGCTCAGTTGGGATTTCTTTCAAGTCTGAAGAACCCCAATTCTGGAATCCTTTGTTCTACGATATCTATCCGAGTGAAACAGATGCATTCCCGGGAAAGCAGCAGACGCAAAGTGTCCAGAAAGGCTGGAAATCTCTGAGAATACCAGCGGGCATTAAGAAAGCCCATTTTAAAAGGGGCTCCATCCGTAGACTGCTTACACAGGGTGCATAGATTTACATAGAATAAATAGAATCTACAGCACAGAAACAGGCCATTCAGCCCAATTGATCCATGCTTCACACAAGCCTTCTCCCACCCCTCTTCATCTAACCCTATCAGTCTATTACTTCCTCCCTCATGTGTTTATCGAGCTTCCCTTAAATGCATCTATGCTATTCGGCTCGACTACTCCTTGTGGTGGTGAGTTCCACATTCTCACCTCTCTCTGGGTGAAGGAGTTCCTCCGGAATTCCCTATTGGATTTATTAGTGACTATCTTATATTTATGACGTCGAGTTCTGGTCTCCCCCACAAGTGGAAACATCTTCTCTCCGTCTACCATATCAGACCCCTTCGATGCGATGCGATGAGGTTCAACGTGTCACCGGCGATATGGTGACATTAAAGTTCTCATGGCAGAAATTACGTCGGCCTTTCTTCTCCTAGCAAACCCCCGGCCCCCGCTCCGAGCAGAGTGAAATAATCCTCCCTCTCCCTGACATATAATCAATATACCCGGCGTGACAAATGAAGGGCATTGGGAAATCGCACTGAATGCCAAGCCACTCATCCTGATCTACGCAAACGCAGACAGCAGAGGTGGAGTTTACCGCAACGGCCAGTTTGCATAACTGAATTTGTCTCCGTTTGCCCACTTCCATCAGGACAACTTCCTCATTGTAAAGCCCGATCCATTTCCAGTCCCCTTGGTCGAGGAGGGAACAAACGACCTGCTCCTCCTTTGGACCCCGTACACTGACGGGATCGGTGTAATTACTCCGGCTAATAATCTGGGGTTTCAGTCCAAGTTGTCTCCTGATTAATCATGTGGTTCCCTCTCTCTCATCGGTTCGAATGGTCAAGAGAAGACCTTAAAAAACGATGTTAAGATCGCTCGATGAATTTGACAGCTCAAAAAAATCGCTGCAAATTTTAAGGTGGTAGAGTTTCTGTAGATTACGATGGTTTTATCAGTGCAATCCAGCGTAAAAAATCGTGGAAGATCACGGGACAAACAAGTGCAATTTGCAGCAGAAACACTACCCCATGCTTTCAATTTGGAAAGCCTGGAAAATATTTTGACCCCCAGAAGAATGCATTCTTGACATGGAGCGTTGCAAAGATTGGGTCTTGTTTTTACCTGATTCCGACGGGTTAGCGGGCATTGTAATCGAGTCTTCTGGCTCAGCGTCAATTGATGGTCGCAGCAGTTCTGTTGAAATAGGGAGAGTTTTTACAGGCAGATATATTTCATTCTTTCACATTTTGCTTAAACTGCTGAGAATTATATAGAATTTACAGCACAGAAACAGGCCATTCGGCCCGACTGCTCCATGTTCCACATGAACCTCCGATCACCCCTATTCATCTCACCCTATCAGCATCTCCCTCATTGTTTATCCAGCTTCCCCTTAAACGCATTTGTGCCATTCGCCTCAACTACTCCTTGTGATGGCGAGTTCCACATTCTCACCACTCTCTGGGTAAAGAAGTTTCTCCTGAATTCCCTATTGGATTTATCAGTGACTATCTTATATTTATGACGCCGAGTTTTGGTCTCCCCCACAAGTGGAAACATCTTCTCAACGTCCACCCTATCAGACCCCTTCGATGTGATGCGATGAGGTTCAACGTGTTACTGGTGATATGGTGACATTAAAGTTCTCATGGCAGAAATTAGGTTGGCCTTTCATCTCCTCCCAAACCCCCCACCCCCCCGGCAGAGTAAAATAATCCTCGCCCTCCCTGACATATAATCAATATACCCGACGTAACAAATGAAGGGCAATAGGAAATCGCACTCAATGCAAAGCAGAAACTCCACTTTCAATTTGGAAAACCTGGAAAATATTTTGACCCCCAGAAGAATACATTCTTGACATGGAGCGTTGCAAAGATTGGGTCTTGTTTTTACCTGATTCCGACAGGTTAGCGGACATTGTAATCAAGTCTTCTCGCTCAGTGGCAATTGATGGTCGCAGCACTTCTGTTGAAATAAGGAGAGTTTTTACAGGCCACCATATTTCGTTCTTTCACATCTTGCTCACATTACATAGAATTTACAGCACAGAAACAGGCCATTTGGCCCAACATGTCCCGTGCTGCATACAAGCCTCCGCCCACCCCTAATCATCGAACACTATCAGCATATCCTTCTATTCCTTTCTCCATCATGTACCTATCCAGCTTCCCCTTAAAGCTTCCCGATCTGTGCTATTCACCTCAACTACTCCGAGTTCCACATTCTCACCACTATCTGGGTGTGGAAGTTTCTCCCGAATTCCCGATTGGATTTATTAGTGACTATCTTATATTTATGGCCCCGAGTGCTGGTCTCCCCCACAAGTGGAAAATCTTTCGCGACATCTATCCAATCGAATCTTAAAGACCTCTATCAAGCCATCCCTCCGCCTTCTCTTTTTTATAGAAAAGAGCCCCAGCCTGTTCAGTCTTTCCTGAAAATTGTGACCTCTCAGAATCAAAGAATGATACAGCACAGAAGGAGGCCATTTGGCCCATCGTGCCTGTGCCAGTTCTTTGAAAGAGCTATCCAATCGATCCCAACCCCCTGCCCTTTCCCCATAGCACTGCACATTTTTCCACTTCAAGTATTTATCCGATTCCCTTTCAGGCAGTGCATTCCCAGTCATAAAAACTCACTGCGTAAAAATTATTTCTTCATGTCGCCTCTCGTTCTTTTGCCATTTATCTTAAATCTGTGTCCTCTGGTTACTGACCCTTCTGCCACTGGAAACAGTTTCTCCTTATTTACTCTATCAAAACCTTTCATGGTTTTCAACACCTCTATCAAATCTCCCCTTAACCTTCTCTGCTCTGAGGAGAACAATCCCAGATTCTCCAGTCTCTCCACGTAACTGAGGTCTTTCATCTCTGATACCATTCTAGTAAATCTTCTCTGCATCGTCTTCAAGGCCTTGACATCCTTCCTAAATGGTGGTGCCCAGAATTGGATCCAATACTCCACCTGGGGCCTAACCAGTGTTTCATAAAGGTTTATCATCACTTCCTTGCTTTTGTACTCCATGCCTCTATTAATAGAGCCCAGGATCCCATATGCCTTTTTAACAGCTGTCTCAGCCTTGTCCTGCCAACTTCAAAGATTTGTGCACGTACACCCCCAGGTCTCTCTCTTCCTGCACCCCCTTTAAAATTGTACCATTTACTTTATATTGCCCCTCCTCATTCTTCCTACCAAAATGCATCACTTCATACTTCTCTGCGTTAAATTTCATTTACCACATGTCTGCCCATTTCACCAGTCTGTTTATGTCCTCCTGAAGTCTGTTACTATCCTTCTCACTGTTTACTACATTTCCAAGTTTCATCTCATCTGCAAACTTTGAAATTATACCCTATGTGCCCAAGTCCAAGACATTAATAGATATCAAAAACAGCAGTGGTCCCAACACTGACCCCTGGGGAACACCACTGTCTACTTCCCTCCAGTCTGAAAAACAACCGTTCACCACTACTCTCTGCTTTCTGTCCCTTCGTCAATTTTGTATCCATGCTGCCGCTGTCCCTTTAATCCCATGGGCTTCAATTATGCCATCAAGTCTATTATGTGGTACTTTAACAAATGCCTTTTGAAAGTCCATATACACAACATCAACCGTACTACCCACATCAACCATCTCCATTACTTCATCAAAGAACTCAATCAAGTTAGTCAAACATGATTTGCCTTTAACAAATCCATGCTGGCTTTCATTTATTAACCCATATTTTTCCAAGTGCCAATTAATTTTGTCCCGGATTATTGTCTCTAAAAGTTTCCCCACCACCAACATTAGGCTGACTGCCCTGCAGTTGCCAGGTTTATCCCTCTCCCCTTGTTTGAACAGGGGTGTAACATTTGCAGTCCTCCAGTCCTCTGGCACCATTCCCATATCTATGAGGGATTGGAAGATTGTGGCCAGAGCCTCCACAATTTCCACCCTTACTTCCCTCAGCAACCGAGGATGCATCCCATCCGAACCGGGTGACTTGTCTACTTTGAGCACTGCCAATCTTTTTATGACCTCCTCTTGATCTATTTTTATCCTATCCAATAACTCTAACACCTCCTCCTTTACTGTGACATTGGCAGCATCCCCTTCTCTAGTGAAGTCTGATGCTAAGTGTTCATTTATTACCTCAGCCATACCCTCTGCCTCGACAAGCAAATTTCTTTTTTGGTCCATAATTGGCCCCATCCTTCCTTTGACTACCTTTTTACTATTTATATGTTTATAAAAGACTTTTGGTTTGACTTTTCTGTTAGCCGCTAATCTATTCTCAAACTCTCTCTTTGCCCCTCTGATTTTCCCTTTCAGTTCTCCCCCGTACTTTTTGTATTTAGCTTGGTTGTCTACTGAATTATGAACCCGACATTTATCTTATGCCTCCATTATCTGTTTCATTTTAATCTCCATATCTTTCATCATCCAGGGAGCTCCTGCTTCGGATGCCCTTCCTTTCCCTCTTGTGGGAATGTTCTAGTCTGTGCCTGAACCATCCCCTCTTTGAAGGCCTCCCATTGCTCATTTACTGTTGTGATCGCTGTTTCCCAAATGCTCCCCCTTTGGAACATGCTCCACTTGCCCCACCTCATTCACAAGAACTAGATCCAGCACTGCTTCCTTCTTTGTTGGGCTGGAAATGCACTGATCAAGAAAGTTCTCTTGTACACATTTCAGGAATTCAACACCTCCTTGCCCTATACACTGTTATATTGGGATAATTAAAGTCCCCATTACTGTAAAATTGTTGCATCTTTCTGCAATTTGCCTGCAAATTTGCTCCTCTATCTCCTTCCCACTATTTGGTGGCCGAGAGAATACACCCAGCAGTGTAATAGCGTGTGTATTGTTCCTTAATTCGAACCAAATAGATTCCTCAAGCACTTCATCCCTTTCTAGTGCTGTAACGCTATCTGTGATCAATACTGCCACCTCACCCTCCTCATTTTTTCCGTTCCCTATCTCTCCTGAATACATTGTGGCCAGGAATATTCAGTGCCCATCGCTCCCCTTGTTTGAGCCAGGACTCCGCTATTGCCACTGAATCATCATCCCTTGTGGCGATTTATGCCTGCTGCTCACCAATCGTATTTGCCACACTCTACACCCATCTTAGTCTGCCTCGCATTTCCCCCCCTGTCTGATCCCTCCTATTTCTGAACTACTCTTTATTCTAATACTGTTTGTCTCTCCCAGTCCTGGTGCCCATCCACCTGCCAAATTACTTTAAACCCTCCCCCACAGCACGAGTTATCCTCCCCGCGAGGACCTTGGTCCCAGCTCTTTTGAGGAGCAACCCGTCTATCTCGAACAGGTCACTCCTGCCCCAAAATTAGTCCCAATGCCCCAGGTATCTGAAGCCGTCCCTCCTGTACCATTGCTCCAGCTATGCATTTACCTGTCTTATCCTGCTATTCCTAGACTCACTAGCACGTGGCACTGGGAATAATCCAGAGATTACTGCTTTGAGATCTAGCTTTATAACTTCCTGTCTCATCATTTTGGTTAAAAGTGTACCTACTTACATTTAGATGCATATATATATATATGTCTCTTATATGTTTTTAGTTTAGTATCTCCTTATTCCTATTATATATTTATTATTTATGTATACCAGATTTCGACTTAATGTAATTCGGATCCCTTTAATGTTGGTATCCTCTACTTAGGTCATTTTAATATTATCCCCTTCGAAATAATTAATTGCTCTGATTATTTATATATTTACTTCTTTACTGTTGCCCCTTGGTTTAAATTTATTAGCAGCTCCTTCCTCCTTGGCATCGAATTCCCACTTTCACCAAATTCCCCTCGTCACTCTGTCTAGCAGATTCACCCAACTCTCACCGAGCTCTGTGCTCAAGAGACAGGAGCTCCGTTGGGATTTCCTTTGAGTCCAAAGAACCCCAATTCTGGGATCTTTTGTCGATCCGAGTGAAACTGATACATTCCCGGGAAAGCAGCAGAAGCAAAGTGCGTATCCAGTGAGAAAAAGGGAACTGAAATCCCGGAAAGTATACGTGACCATTAGGAAAATTCAATTGAGAATGGGGAACCTATCTCTGATCTTCACAGATACAGAATGCGATGAGGTGAGACCCACCATCGCACTCATTTACATTAAGGTTGCCCTGGCGGAAATTACATAAACCTTTATTATATCTCTCTCCTCCCCCAACAGAGAAAAGTAACACTTCCTGGCGTGAACTCAACAAACAGGATTACCTGTGTAACAGATGAAGAGCAATCGGAAATAGCACTCAATGTTAAACCATTGATCTTTCTTTATATAAACACAGACAGGAGAGGTGATGTTAAAGTCCTTTGGGTACCAAGGTGCCCATTGAGTATAATTGATTCTCTCCCCTGTCGTCCACTTCCATCCATCAGAGGACTGTTCGTCGTTGTAAAGTCCGATCCAATACCATTCGTCTGGCTCCAACAGGGAAGCAATGACCTTCTCCTCCTCTGGACTCCGAATGCTGATCAGATCGATGTAGTTACTCTGGCAATAGTCCCGGGCGTCAGTCCAATTTTTTATCTCTTGGATCAAGTGATACTCTCTCCCTGAGAGTTTCGTGACCTGGGACAGACCTTGAATGGTGAGTTTTTAAAAAAAATCAATTAATCTTTTACCAGAAGGACATCGTCGTAAAATTAGAGCGAGGTCACCAAAGAGAGAAATCAGGAAGCATTTCATCACACAAAGGGGAGTGGAAATCTGGAACTCTCTCCCCGAAAAAGCTTTTGAGGCTGGGGGTCAATTGAAAATTTCAAAACTGAGATTGATGGATTTTTGTTAGGCAAAGGGTATTAAGGGTTACGGAACCAAGGCGGGTAGATGGAGCTAAGATACAGATCAGCCATAATCTAATTGAATGGGGGGAATAGGCTCGAGGGGCTGAATGGCCTCCTCCTGTTCCTATGTAGAAGAAAGAACAATACGTAAACTATCGTTTTTTTTCCCCTCTCGCTATGGGTCATTCACGCTGCTTCTCCAAATCCTTCCCTCCCCCGATCCGACCTGTTATTGGTTTTACTGGAGCTTCCTGATCCAATTTTCCCCAAAAACCACCCGCGCCCGTCGCCTGGAACAACGCGGCTGAGACGGGAGCAGGGATCGATTGTGTGTCCAGCCACATCCACCTCTTTAGCCATTCTAGGGTTCACTGACGGGTTAAACAGCTGAAATCTGAAGGGAAAACAGCGAGCTCGCCTTGAGCCAAGAGGGACAAGGAACACCATCGACGGATAAAATGCCCAGGTATTCAGACACAACCAAGAGCTCAGTTGGGATTTCTTTCAAGTCTGAAGAACCCCAATTCTGGAATCCTTTGTTCTACGATATCTATCCGAGTGAAACAGACGCATTCCCGGGAAAGCAGCAGACGCAAAGTGTCCAGAAAGGCTGGAAATCTCTGAGAATACCAGCGGGCATTATGAAAGCCCATTTTAAAAGGGGCTCCATCCGTAGACTGCATACACAGGATGCATAGAATTACATAGAATAAATAGAATCTACAGCACAGAAACAGGCCATTCAGCCCAATTGATCCATGCTTCACACAAGCCTTCTCCCACCCCTCTTCATCTAACCCTATCCGTCTATTACTTCCTCCCTCATGTGTTTATCGAGCTTCCCTTAAATGCGTCTATGCTATTCGCCTCAACTACTCCTTGTGGTGGTGAGTTCCGCATTCTCACCTCTCTCTGGGTGAAGGAGTTTCTCCTGAATTCCCTATTGGATTTATGAGTGACTATCTTATATTTATGACGTCGAGTTCTGGTCTCCCCCACAAGTGGAAACATCTTCTCTCCGTCTACCCTATCAGACCCCTTCGATGCGATGCGATGAGGTTCAACGTGTCACCGGCGATATGGTGACATTAAAGTTCTCATGGCAGAAATTACGTCGGCCTTTCTTCTCCTAGCAAACCCCCCGGCCCCCGCTCCGAGCAGAGTGAAATAATCCTCCCTCTCCCTGACATATAATCAATATACCCGGCGTGACAAATGAAGGGCAATGGGAAATCGCACTGAATGCCAAGCCACTCATCCTGATCTACGCAAACGCAGACAGCAGAGGTGGAGTTTACCGCAACGGCCACTTTGCATAACTGAATTTGTCTCCGTTTGCCCACTTCCATCAGGACAACTTCCTCATTGTAAAGCCCGATCCATTTCCAGTCCCCTTGGTCGAGGAGGGAACAAACGACCTGCTCCTCCTTTGGACCCCGTACACTGACGGGATCAGTGTAATTACTGCGGCTAATAATCTGGGGTTTCAGTCCAAGTTGTCTCCTGATTAATCATGTGGTTCCCTCTCTCTCATCGGTTCGAATGGTCAAGAGAAGACCTTAAAAAACGATGTTAAGATCGCTCGATGAATTTGACAGCTCAAAAAAATCGCTGCAAATTTTAAGGTGGTAGAGTTTCTGTAGATTACGATGGTTTTATCAGTGCAATCCAGCGTAAAAAATCGTGGAAGATCACGGGACAAACAAGTGCAATTTACAGCAGAAACTCGACCCCATGCCTTCAATTTGGAAAACCTGGAAAATGTTTTGACCCCCAGAAGAATGCATTCTTGACATGGAGCGTTGCAAAGATTGGGTCTTGTTTTTACCTGATTCCGACAGGTTAGCGGACATTGTAATCAAGTCTTCTCGCTCAGTGGCAATTGATGGTCGCAGCACTTCTGTTGAAATAAGGAGAGTTTTTACAGGCCACCATATTTCGTTCTTTCACATCTTGCTTACATTGCATAGAATTTACAGCACAGAAACAGGCCATTCGGCCCAACTGGCCCATGCTGCATACAAGCCTCCTCCCACCCCTAATCATCGAACACTATCAGCATATCCTTCTATTCCTTTCTCCATCATGTACCTATCCAGCTTCCCCTTAAAGCTTCCCTATCTGTGCTATTCACCTCAACTACTCCGAGTTCCACATTCTCACCACTATCTGGGTGTGGAAGTTTCTCCTGAATTCCCGATTGGATTTATTAGTGACTATCTTATATTTATGGCCCCGAGTGCTGGTCTCCCCCACAAGTGGAAAATCTTTCGCTACATCTATCCTATCGAACCCCTTTCATAATCTTAAAGACCTCTATCAAGCCATCCCTCCGCCTTCTCTTTATTATAGAAAAGAGCCCCAGCCTGTTCAGTCTTTCCTGAAAATTATAACCACTCAGAATCATAGAATGATACAGCACTGAAGGAGGCCATTTGGCCCATCGTGCCTGTGCCAGTTCTTTGAAAGAGCTATCCAGTCGATCCCAACCCCCTGCCCTTTCCCCATAGCACTGCACATTTTTCCACTTCAAGTATTTATCCGATTCCCTTTCAGGCAGTGCATTCCCAGTCATAACAACTCACTGCGTAAAAATTATTTCTTCATGTCGCCTCTCGTTCTTTTACCAATTATCTTAAATCTGACCCTTCTGCCACTGGAAACAGTTTCTCCTTATTTACTCTATCAAAACCTTTCATGGTTTTCAACACCTCTATCAAATCTCCTCTTAACCTTCTCTGCTCTAAGGAGAACAACCCCAGATTCTCCAGTCTCTCCACGTAACTGAGGTCTTTCATCCCTGATACCATTCTCGTAAATCTTCTCTGCATCGTCTTCAAGGCCTTGACATCCTTCCTAAATGGTGGTGCCCAGAATTGGATCCAATACTCCACCTGGGGCCTAACCAGTGTTTCATAAAGGTTTAGCGTAACTTCCTTGCTTTTGTACTCCATGCCTCTATTAATAAAGCCCAGGATCCCATATGCCTTTTTAACAGCCTTCTCAGCCTTGTCCTGCCAACTTCAAAGATTTGTGCACGTACACCCCCAGGTCTCTCTCTTCCTGCACCCTCTTTAAAATTGTACCATTTACTTTATATTGCCCCTCCTCATTCTTCCTACCAAAATGCATCACTTCATACTTCTCTGCATTAAATTCAATTTACCATGTGTCTGCCCATTTCACCAGTCTGTTTATGTCCTCCTGAAGTCTGTTACTATCCTTCTCACTGTTTACTACATTTCCAAGTTTCATCTCATCTGCAAACTTTGAAATTATACCCTAAGTGCCCAAGTCCAAGACATTAATAGATATCAAAAACAGCAGTGGTCCCAACACTGACCCCTGGGGAACACCACTGTCTACTTCCCTCCAGTCTGAAAAACAACCGTTCACCACTACTCTCTGCTTTCTGTCCCTTAGTCAATTTTGTATCCATGCTGCCGCTGTCCCTTTAATCCCATGGGCTTCAATTTTGCCATCAATTCTATTATGTGGTACTTTATCAATTGCCTTTTGTAAGTCCATATACACAACATCAACCGTACTACCCACATCAACCATCTCCATTACTTCATCAAAGAACTCAATCAAGTTAGTCAAACATGATTTGCCTTTAACAAATCCATGCTGGCTTTCATTTATTAACCCATATTTTTCCAAGTGCCAATTAATTGTGTCCCGGATTATTGTCTCTAAAAGTTTCCCCACCACCTTCATTAGGCTGACTGCCCTGCAGTTGCCAGGTTTATCCCTCTCCCCTTGTTTGAACTGGGGTGTAACATTTGCAGTCCTCCAGTCCTCTGGCACCATTCCCATATCTAAGGGGGATTGGAAGATTGTGGCCAGAGCCTCCACAATTTCCACCCTTGCTTCCCTCAGCAACCGAGGATGCATCCCATCCTTACTGGGTGACTTGTCTACTTTGAGCACTGCCAATCTTTTTATTACCTCCTCTTGATCTATTTTTATCCTATCCAATATCTCTCCCACCTCCTCCTTTACTGTGACATTGGCAGCATCCCCTTCTCTAGTGAAGTCTGATGCTAAGTGTTCATTTATTACCTCAGCCATACCCTCTGCCTCGACAAGCAAATTTCCATTTTGGTCCATAATTGGCCCCATCCTTCCTTTGACTACCTTTTTACTATTTATATGTTAAAAAAGACTTTTGGTTTGACTGTTCTGTTAGCCGCTAATCTATTCTCAAACTCTCTCTTTGTCCCTCTGATTTCCCCTTTCAGTTCTCCCCCGTACTTTTGTATTTAGCTTGGTTGTCCACTGAATTATGAACCCGACATTTATCTTAAGCCTCCATTATCTGTTTCATTTTAATCTCCATATCTTTAGTCATCCAAGGAGCTCTAGCTTTGGATACCCTGCCTTTCTCTCTTGTGGGAATGTTTTAGGCTGAGACTGAACTATCCCCTCTTTGAAGGCCTCCCATTGCTCATTTACTGTTGTGATCGCTGGTTCCCAAATGCTCCCCCTTTGGAACATGCTCCACTTGCCCCACTTCATTCACAAGAACTAGATCCAGCACTGCTTCCTTCTTTGTTGGGCTGGAAATGCACTGATCAAGAAAGTTCTCTTGTACACATTTCAGGAATTCAACACCTCCTTGCCCTGTACACCGTTATATTGGGATAATTAAAGTCCCCATTGCTGTAAAAGTTTTGCATCTTTCTGCAATTTGCCTCCAAATTTGCTCCTCTATCTCCTTCCCACTATTTGGTGGCCGAAAGAATACACCCAGCAGTGTAATAGCGTGTGTATTGTTCCTTAATTCTAACCAAATAGATTCCTCAAGCACAATTTCCCTTTCTAGTGCTGTAACGGCATCTGTGATCAATACTGCCACCACACCCCCCTCATTTTTTCCGTTCCCTATCTCTCCTGAATACATTGTGGCCAGGAATATTCAGTGCCCATCGCTCCCCTTGTTTGAGCCAGGACTCCGCTATTGCCACTGTATCATCATCCCTTGTGGCGATTTCTGCCTGCAGCTCACCAATCGTATTTGCCACACTCTAAACCCATCTTAGTCTGCCTCGCATTTCCCCCCCTGTCTGATCCCTCCTATTTCTGAACTACTCTTTATTCTCATACTGTTTGTCTCTCCCAGTCCTCTGCGCACCTTGTTTCACCTTTCTAATGTTTCATCCTGGTGCCCATCCACCTGCCAAATTACTTTAAACCCTCCCCCACAGCACTAGTTATCCTCCCCGCGAGCACCTTGGTCCCAGCTCTTTTGAGGAGCAACCCGTCTATCTCGAACAGGTCCCTCCTGCCCCAAAATTGGTCCCAATGCCCCAGGTCTCTGAAGCCGTCCCTCCTGTACCATTGCTCCAGCTATGCATTTACCTGTCTTATCCTGCTATTCCTAGACTCACTAGCACGTGGCACTGGGAATAATCCAGAGATTACTGCTTTGAGATCCTGCTTTATAACTTCCTGTCTCATCATTTTGGTTAAAAGTGTACCTACTTACATTGAGATGCATATATATATGTCTCTTATATGTTTTTAGTTTAGTATCTCCTTATTCCTATTATATATTTATTATTTATGTGTACCAGATTTCGATTTAATGTAATTCGGATCCCTTTAATGTTGGTATCCTCTACTTAGGTCATTTTAATATTATCCCCTTCGAAATAATTAATTGCTCTGCTTATTTATATATTTACTTCTTTACTGTTGCCCCTTGGTTTAAATTTATTAGCAGCTCCTTCCCCATTGGCATCGAATTCCCACTTTCACCAAATTCCCCTCGTCACTCTGTCTAGCAGATTCACCCAACTCTCACCGAGCTCTGTGCTCAAGAGACAGGAGCTCCGTTGGGATTTCCTTTGAGTCCAAAGAACCCCAATTCTGGGATCTTTTGTCGATCCGAGTGAAACTGATACATTCCCGGGAAAGCAGCAGAAGCAAAGTGCGTATCCAGTGAGAAAAAGGGAACTGAAATCCCGGAAAGTATACGTGACCATTAGGAAAATTCAATTGAGAATGGGGAACCTATCTCTGATCTTCACAGATACAGAATGCGATGAGGTGAGACCCACCATCGCACTCATTTACATTAAGGTTGCCCTGGCGGAAATTACATAAACCTTTATTATATCTCTCTCCTCCCCCAACAGAGAAAAGTAACACTTCCTGGCGTTAACTCAACAAACAGGATTACCTGTGTAACAGATGAAGAGCAATCGGAAATAGCACTCAATGTTAAACCATTGATCTTTCTTTATATAAACACAGACAGGAGAGGTGATGTTAAAGTCCTTTGGGTACCAAGGTGCCCATTGAGTATAATTGATTCTCTCCCCTGTCGTCCACTTCCATCCATCAGAGGACTGTTCGTCGTTGTAAAGTCCGATCCAATACCATTCGTCTGGCTCCAACAGGGAAGCAATGATCTTCTCCTCCTCTGGACTCCGAATGCTGATGAGATCGATGTAGTTACTCTGGCAATAGTCCCGGGCGTCAGTCCAATTTTTTATCTCTTGGATCAAGTGATACTCTCTCCCTGAGAGTTTCGTGACCTGGGACAGACCTTGAATGGTGAGTTTTCAAAAAAAAATCAATTAATCTTTTACCAGAAGGACATCGTCGTAAAATTAGAGCGAGGTCACCAAAGAGAGAAATCAGGAAGCATTTCATCACACAAAGGGGAGTGGAAATCTGGAACTCTCTCCCCGAAAAAGCTTTTGAGGCTGGGGGTCAATTGAAAATTTCAAAACTGAGATTGATGGATTTTTGTTAGGCAAAGGGTATTAAGGGTTACGGAACCAAGGCGGGTAGATGGAGCTAAGATACAGATCAGCCATAATCTAATTGAATGGGGGGAATAGGCTCGAGGGGCTGAATGGCCTCCTCCTGTTCCTATGTAGAAGAAAGAACAATACGTAAACTATCGTTTTTTTTCCCCTCTCGCTATGGGTCATTCACGCTGCTTCTCCAAATCCTTCCCTCCCCCGATCCGACCTGTTATTGGTTTTACTGGAGCTTCCTGATCCAATTTTTCCCAAAAACCACCCGCGCCCGTCCCCTGGAACAACGCGGCTGAGACGGGAGCAGGGATCGATTGTGTGTCCAGCCACATCCACCTCTTTAGCCATTCTAGGGTTCACTGACGGGTTAAACAGCTGAAATCTGAAGGGAAAACAGCGAGCTCGCCTTGAGCCAAGAGGGACAAGGAACACCATCGACGGATAAAATGCCCAGGTATTCAGACACAACCAAGAGCTCAGTTGGGATTTCTTTCAAGTCTGAAGAACCCCAATTCTGGAATCCTTTGTTCTACGATATCTATCCGAGTGAAACAGACGCATTCCCGGGAAAGCAGCAGATGCAAAGTGTCCAGAAAGGCTGGAAATCTCTGAGAATACCAGCGGGCATTAAGAAAGCCCATTTTAAAAGGGGCTCCATCTGGAGACTGCATACACAGGATGCATAGAATTACATAGAATAAATAGAGTCTACAGCACAGAAACAGGCCATTCAGCCCAATTGATCCATGCTTCACACAAGCCTTCTCCCACCCCTCTTCATCTAACCCTATCCGTCTATTACTTCCTCCCTCATGTGTTTATCGAGCTTCCCTTAAATGCATCTATGCTATTCGCCTCGACTACTCCTTGTGGTGGCGAGTTCCACATTCTCACCTCTCTCTGGGTGAAGGAGTTCCTCCTGAATTCCCGATTGGATTTATGAGTGACTATCTTATATTTATGACGTCGAGTTCTGGTCTCCCCCACAAGTGGAAACATCTTCTCTCCGTCTACCCTATCAGACCCCTTCGATGCGATGCGATGAGGTTCAACGTGTCACCGGCGATATGGTGACATTAAAGTTCTCATGGCAGAAATTACGTCGGCCTTTCTTCTCCTCCCAAACCCCCTGGCCCCCGCTCCGAGCAGAGTGAAATAATCCTCCCTCTCCCTGACATATAATCAATATACCCGGCGTGACAAATGAAGGGCAATGGGAAATCGCACTGAATGCCAAGCCACTCATCCTGATCTACGCAAACGCAGACAGCAGAGGTGGAGTTTACCGCAATGGCCAGTTTGCATAACTGAATTTGTCTCCGTTTGCCCACTTCCATCAGGACAACGTCCTCATTGTAAAGCCCGATCCATTTCCAGTCCCCTTGGTCGAGGAGGGAACAAACGACCTGCTCCTCCTTTGGACCCCGTACACTGACGGGATCAGTGTAATTACTGCGGCTAATAATCTGGGGTTTCAGTCCAAGTTGTCTCCTGATTAATCATGTGGTTCCCTCTCTCTCATCGGTTCGAATGGTCAAGAGAAGACCTTAAAAAACGATGTTAAGATCGCTCGATGAATTTGACAGCTCAAAAAAAATCGCTGCAAATTTTAAGGTGGTAGAGTTTCTGTAGATTACGATGGTTTTATCAGTGCAATCCAGCGTAAAAAATCGTGGAAGATCACGGGACAAACAAGTGCAATTTACAGCAGAAACTCGAACCCATGCTTTCAATTTGGAAAACCTGGAAAATATTTTGACCCCCAGAAGAATGCATTCTTGACATGGAGCGTTGCAAAGATTGGGTCTTGTTTTTACCTGATTCCGACGGGTTAGCGGGCATTGTAATCGAGTCTTCTGGCTCAGCGCCAATGGATGGTCGCAGCAGTTCTGTTGAAATAGGGAGAGTTTTTACAGGCAGATATATTTCATTCTTTCACATTTTGCTTAAACTACTGAGAATTATATAGAATTTACAGCACAGAAACAGGCCATTCGGCCCGACTGCTCCATGTTCCACATGAACCTCCGATCACCCCTGTTCATCTCACCCTATCAGCATCTCCCTCATTGTTTATCCAGCTTCCCCTTAAACGCATTTCTGCTATTCGCCTCAACTACTCCTTGTGATGGCGAGTTCCACATTCTCACCACTCTCTGGGTAAATAAGTTTCTCCTGAATTCCCTATTGGATTTATCAGTGACTATCTTATATTTATGACGCCGAGTTTTGGTCTCCCCCACAAGTGGAAACATCTTCTCAACGTCCACCCTATCAGACCCCTTCGATGCGATGCGATGAGGTTCAACGTGTTACTGGTGATATGGTGACATTAAAGTTCTCATGGCAGAAATTAGGTTGGCCTTTCATCACCTCCCAAACCCCCCACCCCCCCGGCAGAGTAAAATAATCCTCCCCCTCCCTGACATATAATTAATATACCCGACGTAACAAATGAAGGGCAATGGGAAATCGCACTCAATGCAAAGCAGAAACTCCACTTTCAATTTGGAAAACCTGGAAAATATTTTGACCCCCAGAAGAATGCATTCTTGACATGGAGCGTTGCAAAGATTGGGTCTTGTTTTTACCTGATTCCGACAGGTTAGCGGACATTGTAATCAAGTCTTCTCGCTCAGTGGCAATTGATGGTCGCAGCACTTCTGTTGAAATAAGGAGAGTTTTTACAGGCCACCATATTTCGTTCTTTCGCATCTTGCTTACATTCCATAGAATTAACAGCACAGAAACAGGCCATTCGGCCCAACATGTCCCGTGCTGCATACAAGCCTCCTCCCACCCCTAATCATCGAACACTATCAGCATATCCTTCTATTCCTTTCTCCATCATGTACCTATCCAGCTTCCCCTTAAAGCTTCCCTATCTGTGCTATTCACCTCAACTACTCCGAGTTCCACATTCTCACCACTATCTGGGTGTAGAAGTTTCTCCTGAATTCCCGATTGGATTTATTAGTGACTATCTTATATTTATGGCCCCGAGTGCTGGTCTCCCCCACAAGTGGAATAACTTTCGCTACATCTATCCTATCGAACCCCTTTCATAATCTTAAAGACCTCTATCAAGCCATCCCTCCGCCTTCTCTTTATTATAGAAAAGAGCCCCAGCCTGTTCAGTCTTTCCTGAAAATTATAACCTCTCAGAATCAAAGAATGATACAGCACAGAAGGAGGCCATTTGGCCCATCGTGCCTGTGCCAGTACTTTGAAAGAGCTATCCAATCGATCCCAACCCCCTGCCCTTTCCCCATAGCACTGCACATTTTTCCACTTCAAGTATTTATCCGATTCCCTTTCAGGCAGTGCATTCCCGGTCATAACAACTCACTGCGTAAAAATTATTTCTTCATGTCGTCTCTCGTTCTTTTGCCAATTATCTTAAATCTGACCCTTCTGCCACTGGAAACAGTTTCTCCTTATTTACTCTATCAAAACCTTTCATGGTTTTCAACACCTCTTTCAAATCTCCTCTTAACCTTCTCTGCTCGAAGGAGAACAACCCCAGATTCTCCAGTCTCTCCACGTAACTGAGGTCTTTCATCCCTGATACCATTCTAGTAAATCTTCTCTGCATCGTCTTCAAGGCCTTGACATCCTTCCTAAATGGTGGTGCCCAGAATTGGATCCAATACTCCACCTGGGGCCTAATCAGTGTTTCATAAAGGTTTATCATAACTTCCTTGCTTTTGTACTCCATGCCTCTATTAATAAAGCCCAGGATCCCATATGCCTTTTTAACAGCCTTCTCAGCCTTGTCCTGCCAACTTCAAAGATTTGTGCACGTACACCCCCAGGTCTCTCTCTTCCTGCACCCTCTTTAAAATTGTACCATTTACTTTATATTGCCCCTCCTCATTCTTCCTGCCAAAATGCATCACTTCATACTTCTCTGCGTTAAATTTCATTTACCACATGTCTGCCCATTTCACCAGTCTGTTTATGTCCTCCTGAAGTCTGTTACTATCCTTCTCACTGTTTACTGCATTTCCAAGTTTCATCTCATCTGCAAACTTTGAAATTATACCCTATGTGCCCAAGTCCAAGACATTAATAGATATCAAAAACAGCAGTGGTCCCAACACTGACCCCTGGGGAACACCACTGTCCACTTCCCTCCAGTCTGAAAAACAACCGTTCACCACTACTCTCTGCTTTCTGTCCCTTCGTCAATTTTGTATCCATGCTGCCGCTGTCCCTTTAATCCCATGGGCTTCAATTTTGCCACCAAGTCTATTATGTGGTACTTTAACAAATGCCTTTTGAAAGTCCATATACACAACATCAACCGTACTACCCACATCAACCATCTCCATTACTTCATCAAAGAACTCAGTCAAGTTAGTCAAACATGATTTGCCTTTAACAAATCCATGCTGGCTTTCATTTATTAACCCATATTTTTCCAAGTGCCAATTAATTTTGTCCCGCATTATTGTCTCCAAAAGTTTCCCCACCACCAACATTAGGCTGACTGCCCTGCAGTTGCCAGGTTTATCCCTCTCCCCTTGTTTGAACAGGGGTGTAACATTTGCAGTCCTCCAGTCCTCTGGCACCATTCCCATATCTAAGGGGGATTGGAAGATTGTGGCCAGAGCCTCCACAATTTCCACCCTTAATTCCCTCAGCAACCGAGGATGCATCCCACCCGAACCGGGTAACTTGTCTACTTTGAGCACTGCCAATCTTTTTATTACCTCCTCTTGATCTATTTTTATCCTATCCAATATCTCTACCACCTCCTCCTTTACTGTGACATTGGCAGCATCCCCTTCTCTAGTGAAGTCTGATGCTAAGTGTTCATTTATTACCTCAGCCATACCCTCTGCCTCGACAAGCAAATTTCCTTTTTGGTCCATAATTGGCCCCATCCTTCCTTTGACTACCTTTTTACTATTTATATGTTTATAAAAGACTTTTGGTTTGACTGTTCTGTTAGCCGCTAATCTATTCTCAAACTCTCTCTTTGCCCCTCTGATTTTCCCTTTCAGTTCTCCCCCGTACTTTTTGTATTTAGCTTGGTTGTCTACTGAATTATGAACCCGACATTTATCTTATGCCTCCATTATCTGTTTCATTTTAATCTCCATATCTTTCATCATCCAGGGAGCTCCTGCTTCGGATGCCCTTCAATTCCCTCTTGTGGGAATGTTCTAGTCTGTGCCTGAACCATCCCCTCTTTGAAGGCCTCCCATTGCTCATTTACTGTTGTGATCGCTGTTTCCCAAATGCTCCCCCTTTGGAACATGCTCCACTTGCCCCACCTCATTCACAAGAACTAGATCCAGCACTGCTTCCTTCTTTGTTGGGCTGGAAATGCACTGATCAAGAAAGTTCTCTTGTACACATTTCAGGAATTCAACACCTCCTTGCCCTATACACTGTTATATTGGGATAATTAAAGTCCCCATTACTGTAAAATTGTTGCATCTTTCTGCAATTTGCCTGCAAATTTGCTCCTCTATCTCCTTCCCACTATTTGGTGGCCTATAGAATACACCCAGCAGTGTAATAGCGTGTGTATTGTTCCTTAATTCGAACCAAATAGATTCCTCAAGCACTTCATCCCTTTCTAGTGCTGTAACGGTATCTGTGATCAATACTGCCACCACACCCTCCTCATTTTTTCCGTTCCCTATCTCTCCTGAATACATTGTGGCCAGGAATATTCAGTGCCCATCGCTCCCCTTGTTTGAGCCAGGACTCCGCTATTGCCACTGAATCATCATCCCTTGTGGCGATTTATGCCTGCTGCTCACCAATCGTATTTGCCACACTCTACACCCATCTTAGTCTGCCTCGCATTTCCCCCCCTGTCTGATCCCTCCTATTTCTGAACTACTCTTTATTCTAATACTGTTTGTCTCTCCCAGTCCTGGTGCCCATCCACCTGCCAAATTACTTTAAACCCTCCCCCACAGCACTAGTTATCCTCCCCGCGAGCACCTTGGTCCCAGCTCTTTTGAGGAGCAACCCGTCTATCTCGAACAGGTCACTCCTGCCCCAAAATTGGTCCCAATGCCCCAGGTATCTGAAGCCGTCCCTCCTGTACCATTGCTCCAGCTATGCATTTACCTGTCTTATCCTGCTATTCCTAGACTCACTAGCACGTGGCACTGGGAATAATCCAGAGATTACTGCTTTGAGATCTAGCTTTATAACTTCCTGTCTCATCATTTTGGTTAAAAGTGTACCTACTTACATTTAGATGCATATATATATATATGTCTCTTATATGTTTTTAGTTTAGTATCTCCTTATTCCTATTATATATTTATTATTTATGTATACCAGATTTCGACTTAATGTAATTCGGATCCCTTTAATGTTGGTATCCTCTACTTAGGTCATTTTAATTTTATCCCCTTCGAAATAATTAATTGCTCTGATTATTTATATATTTACTTCTTTACTGTTGCCCCTTGGTTTAAATTTATTAGCAGCTCCTTCCTCCTTGGCATCGAATTCCCACTTTCACCAAATTCCCCTCGTCACTCTGTCTAGCAGATTCACCCAACTCTCACCGAGCTCTGTGCTCAAGAGACAGGAGCTCCGTTGGGATTTCCTTTGAGTCCAAAGAACCCCAATTCTGGGATCTTTTGTCGATCCGAGTGAAACTGATACATTCCCGGGAAAGCAGCAGAAGCAAAGTGCGTATCCAGTGAGAAAAAGGGAACTGAAATCCCGGAAAGTATACGTGACCATTAGGAAAATTCAATTGAGAATGGGGAACCTATCTCTGATCTTCACAGATACAGAATGCGATGAGGTGAGACCCACCATCGCACTCATTTACATTAAGGTTGCCCTGGCGGAAATTACATAAACCTTTATTATATCTCTCTCCTCCCCCAACAGAGAAAAGTAACACTTCCTGGCGTTAACTCAACAAACAGGATTACCTGTGTAACAGATGAAGAGCAATCGGAAATAGCACTCAATGTTAAACCATTGATCTTTCTTTATATAAACACAGACAGGAGAGGTGATGTTAAAGTCCTTTGGATACCAAGGTGCCCATTGAGTATAATTGATTCTCTCCCCTGTCGTCCACTTCCATCCATCAGAGGACTGTTCGTCGTTGTAAAGTCCGATCCAATACCATTCGTCTGGCTCCAACAGGGAAGCAATGACCTTCTCCTCCTCTGGACTCCGAATGCTGATGAGATCGATGTAGTTACTCTGGCAATAGTCCCGGGCGTCAGTCCAATTTTTTATCTCTTGGATCAAGTGATACTCTCTCCCTGAGAGTTTCGTGACCTGGGACAGACCTTGAATGGTGAGTTTTCAAAAAAAAATCAATTAATCTTTTACCAGAAGGACATCGTCGTAAAATTAGAGCGAAGTCACCAAAGAGAGAAATCAGGAAGCATTTCATCACACAAAGGGGAGTGGAAATCTGGAACTCTCTCCCCGAAAAAGCTTTTGAGGCTGGGGGTCAATTGAAAATTTCAAAACTGAGATTGATGGATTTTTGTTAGGCAAAGGGTATTAAGGGTTACGGAACCAAGGCGGGTAGATGGAGCTAAGATACAGATCAGCCATAATCTAATTGAATGGGGGGAATAGGCTCGAGGGGCTGAATGGCCTCCTCCTGTTCCTATGTAGAAGAAAGAACAATACGTAAACTATCGTTTTTTTTCCCCTCTCGCTATGGGTCATTCACGCTGCTTCTCCAAATCCTTCCCTCCCCCGATCCGACCTGTTATTGGTTTGACTGGAGCTTCCTGATCCAATTTTTCCCAAAAACCACCCGCGCCCGTCCCCTGGAACAACGCGGCTGAGACGGGAGCAGGGATCGATTGTGTGTCCAGCCACATCCACCTCTTTAGCCATTCTAGGGTTCACTGACGGGTTAAACAGCTGAAATCTGAAGGGAAAACAGCGAG
This sequence comes from Heptranchias perlo, assembly GCF_035084215.1. Lineage (NCBI taxonomy): Eukaryota > Metazoa > Chordata > Chondrichthyes > Hexanchiformes > Hexanchidae > Heptranchias > Heptranchias perlo. Next base: position 6,832,971 of record NC_090363.1, read on the forward strand.
CTCGCCTTGAGCCAAGAGGGACAAGGAACACCATCGACGGATAAAATGCCCAGGTATTCAGACACAACCAAGAGCTCAGTTGGGATTTCTTTCAAGTCTGAAGAACCCCAATTCTGGAATCCTTTGTTCTACGATATCTATCCGAGTGAAACAGACGCATTCCCGGGAAAGCAGCAGATGCAAAGTGTCCAGAAAGGCTGGAAATCTCTGAGAATACCAGCGGGCATTAAGAAAGCCCATTTTAAAAGGGGCTCCATCTGGAGACTGCATACACAGGATGCATAGAATTACATAGAATAAATAGAGTCTACAGCACAGAAACAGGCCATTCAGCCCAATTGATCCATGCTTCACACAAGCCTTCTCCCACCCCTCTTCATCTAACCCTATCCGTCTATTACTTCCTCCCTCATGTGTTTATCGAGCTTCCCTTAAATGCATCTATGCTATTCGCCTCGACTACTCCTTGTGGTGGCGAGTTCCGCATTCTCACCTCTCTCTGGGTGAAGGAGTTCCTCCTGAATTCCCGATTGGATTTATGAGTGACTATCTTATATTTATGACGTCGAGTTCTGGTCTCCCCCACAAGTGGAAACATCTTCTCTCCGTCTACCCTATCAGACCCCTTCGATGCGATGCGATGAGGTTCAACGTGTCACCGGCGATATGGTGACATTAAAGTTCTCATGGCAGAAATTACGTCGGCCTTTCTTCTCCTCCCAAACCCCCTGGCCCCCGCTCCGAGCAGAGTGAAATAATCCTCCCTCTCCCTGACATATAATCAATATACCCGGCGTGACAAATGAAGGGCATTGGGAAATCGCACTGAATGCCAAGCCACTCATCCTGATCTACGCAAACGCAGACAGCAGAGGTGGAGTTTACCGCAACGGCCAGTTTGCATAACTGAATTTGTCTCCGTTTGCCCACTTCCATCAGGACAACTTCCTCATTGTAAAGCCCGATCCATTTCCAGTCCCCTTGGTCGAGGAGGGAACAAACGACCTGCTCCTCCTTTGGACCCCGTACACTGACGGGATCGGTGTAATTACTCCGGCTAATAATCTGGGGTTTCAGTCCAAGTTGTCTCCTGATTAATCATGTGGTTCCCTCTCTCTCATCGGTTCGAATGGTCAAGAGAAGACCTTAAAAAACGATGTTAAGATCGCTCGATGAATTTGACAGCTCAAAAAAATCGCTGCAAATTTTAAGGTGGTAGAGTTTCTGTAGATTACGATGGTTTTATCAGTGCAATCCAGCGTAAAAAATCGTGGAAGATCACGGGACAAACAAGTGCAATTTGCAGCAGAAACACTACCCCATGCTTTCAATTTGGAAAGCCTGGAAAATATTTTGACCCCCAGAAGAATGCATTCTTGACATGGAGCGTTGCAAAGATTGGGTCTTGTTTTTACCTGATTCCGACGGGTTAGCGGGCATTGTAATCGAGTCTTCTGGCTCAGCGTCAATTGATGGTCGCAGCAGTTCTGTTGAAATAGGGAGAGTTTTTACAGGCAGATATATTTCATTCTTTCACATTTTGCTTAAACTGCTGAGAATTATATAGAATTTACAGCACAGAAACAGGCCATTCGGCCCGACTGCTCCATGTTCCACATGAACCTCCGATCACCCCTATTCATCTCACCCTATCAGCATCTCCCTCATTGTTTATCCAGCTTCCCCTTAAACGCATTTGTGCCATTCGCCTCAACTACTCCTTGTGATGGCGAGTTCCACATTCTCACCACTCTCTGGGTAAAGAAGTTTCTCCTGAATTCCCTATTGGATTTATCAGTGACTATCTTATATTTATGACGCCGAGTTTTGGTCTCCCCCACAAGTGGAAACATCTTCTCAACGTCCACCCTATCAGACCCCTTCGATGTGATGCGATGAGGTTCAACGTGTTACTGGTGATATGGTGACATTAAAGTTCTCATGGCAGAAATTAGGTTGGCCTTTCATCACCTCCCAAACCCCCCACCCCCCCGGCAGAGTAAAATAATCCTCGCCCTCCCTGACATATAATCAATATACCCGACGTAACAAATGAAGGGCAATGGGAAATCGCACTCAATGCAAAGCAGAAACTCCACTTTCAATTTGGAAAACCTGGAAAATATTTTGACCCCCAGAAGAATGCATTCTTGACATGGAGCGTTGCAAAGATTGGGTCTTGTTTTTACCTGATTCCGACAGGTTAGCGGACATTGTAATCAAGTCTTCTCGCTCAGTGGCAATTGATGGTCGCAGCACTTCTGTTGAAATAAGGAGAGTTTTTACAGGCCACCATATTTCGTTCTTTCGCATCTTGCTCACATTACATAGAATTTACAGCACAGAAACAGGCCATTTGGCCCAACATGTCCCGTGCTGCATACAAGCCTCCGCCCACCCCTAATCATCGAACACTATCAGCATATCCTTCTATTCCTTTCTCCATCATGTACCTATCCAGCTTCCCCTTAAAGCTTCCCGATCTGTGCTATTCACCTCAACTACTCCGAGTTCCACATTCTCACCACTATCTGGGTGTGGAAGTTTCTCCCGAATTCCCGATTGGATTTATTAGTGACTATCTTATATTTATGGCCCCGAGTGCTGGTCTCCCCCACAAGTGGAAAATCTTTCGCGACATCTATCCAATCGAATCTTAAAGACCTCTATCAAGCCATCCCTCCGCCTTCTCTTTTTTATAGAAAAGAGCCCCAGCCTGTTCAGTCTTTCCTGAAAATTGTGACCTCTCAGAATCAAAGAATGATACAGCACAGAAGGAGGCCATTTGGCCCATCGTGCCTGTGCCAGTTCTTTGAAAGAGCTATCCAATCGATCCCAACCCCCTGCCCTTTCCCCATAGCACTGCACATTTTTCCACTTCAAGTATTTATCCGATTCCCTTTCAGGCAGTGCATTCCCAGTCATAAAAACTCACTGCGTAAAAATTATTTCTTCATGTCGCCTCTCGTTCTTTTGCCATTTATCTTAAATCTGTGTCCTCTGGTTACTGACCCTTCTGCCACTGGAAACAGTTTCTCCTTATTTACTCTATCAAAACCTTTCATGGTTTTCAACACCTCTATCAAATCTCCCCTTAACCTTCTCTGCTCTGAGGAGAACAATCCCAGATTCTCCAGTCTCTCCACGTAACTGAGGTCTTTCATCTCTGATACCATTCTAGTAAATCTTCTCTGCATCGTCTTCAAGGCCTTGACATCCTTCCTAAATGGTGGTGCCCAGAATTGGATCCAATACTCCACCTGGGGCCTAACCAGTGTTTCATAAAGGTTTATCACCACTTCCTTGCTTTTGTACTCCATGCCTCTATTAATAAAGCCCAGGATCCCATATGCCTTTTTAACAGCCGTCTCAGCCTTGTCCTGCCAACTTCAAAGGTTTGTGCACGTACACCCCCAGGTCTATCTCTTCCTGCACCCCCTTTAAAATTGTACCATTTACTTTATATTGCCCCTCCTCATTCTTCCTACCAAAATGCATCACTTCATACTTCTCTGCGTTAAATTTCATTTACCACATGTCTGCCCATTTCACCAGTCTGTTTATGTCCTCCTGAAGTCTGTTACTATCCTTCTCACTGTTTACTACATTTCCAAGTTTCGTCTCATCTGCAAACTTTGAAATTATACCCTATGTGCCCAAGTCCAAGACATTAATAGATATCAAAAACAGCAGTGGTCCCAACACTGACCCCTGGGGAACACCACTGTCCACTTCCCTCCAGTCTGAAAAACAACCGTTCACCACTACTCTCTGCTTTCTGTCCCTTCGTCAATTTTGTATCCATGCTGCCGCTGTCCCTTTAATCCCATGGGCTTCAATTATGCCACCAAGTCTATTATGTGGTACTTGAACAAATGCCTTTTGAAAGTCCATATACACAACATCAACCGTACTACCCACATCAACCATCTCCATTACTTCATCAAAGAACTCAATCAAGTTAGTCAAACATGATTTGCCTTTAACAAATCCATGCTGGCTTTCATTTATTAACCCATATTTTTCCAAGTGCCAATTAATTTTGTCCCGGATTATTGTCTCTAAAAGTTTCCCCACCACCAACATTAGGCTGACTGCCCTGCAGTTGCCAGGTTTATCCCTCTCCCCTTGTTTGAACAGGGGTGTAACATTTGCAGTCCTCCAGTCCTCTGGCACCATTCCCATATCTATGAGGGATTGGAAGATTGTGGCCAGAGCCTCCACAATTTCCACCCTTACTTCCCTCAGCAACCGAGGATGCATCCCATCCGAACCGGGTGACTTGTCTACTTTGAGCACTGCCAATCTTTTTATGACCTCCTCTTGATCTATTTTTATCCTATCCAATAACTCTAACACCTCCTCCTTTACTGTGACATTGGCAGCATCCCCTTCTCTAGTGAAGTCTGATGCTAAGTGTTCATTTATTACCTCAGCCATACCCTCTGCCTCGACAAGCAAATTTCTTTTTTGGTCCATAATTGGCCCCATCCTTCCTTTGACTACCTTTTTACTATTTATATGTTTATAAAAGACTTTTGGTTTGACTTTTCTGTTAGCCGCTAATCTATTCTCAAACTCTCTCTTTGCCCCTCTGATTTTCCCTTTCAGTTCTCCCCCGTACTTTTTGTATTTAGCTTGGTTGTCTACTGAATTATGAACCCGACATTTATCTTATGCCTCCATTATCTGTTTCATTTTAATCTCCATATCTTTCATCATCCAGGGAGCTCCTGCTTCGGATGCCCTTCCTTTCCCTCTTGTGGGAATGTTCTAGTCTGTGCCTGAACCATCCCCTCTTTGAAGGCCTCCCATTGCTCATTTACTGTTGTGATCGCTGTTTCCCAAATGCTCCCCCTTTGGAACATGCTCCACTTGCCCCACCTCATTCACAAGAACTAGATCCAGCACTGCTTCCTTCTTTGTTGGGCTGGAAATGCACTGATCAAGAAAGTTCTCTTGTACACATTTCAGGAATTCAACACCTCCTTGCCCTACACACCGTTATATTGGGATAATTAAAGTCCCCATTACTGTAAAATTGTTGCATCTTTCTGCAATTTGCCTGCAAATTTGCTCCTCTATCTCCTTCCCACTATTTGGTGGCCGAGAGAATACACCCAGCAGTGTAATAGCGTGTGTATTGTTCCTTAATTCGAACCAAATAGATTCCTCAAGCACTTCATCCCTTTCTAGTGCTGTAACGCTATCTGTGATCAATACTGCCACCTCACCCTCCTCATTTTTTCCGTTCCCTATCTCTCCTGAATACATTGTGGCCAGGAATATTCAGTGCCCATCGCTCCCCTTGTTTTAGCCAGGACTCCGCTATTGCCACTGAATCATCATCCCTTGTGGCGATTTATGCCTGCTGCTCACCAATCGTATTTGCCACACTCTACACCCATCTTAGTCTGCCTCGCATTTCCCCCCCTGTCTGATCCCTCCTATTTCTGAACTACTCTTTATTCTAATACTGTTTGTCTCTCCCAGTCCTGGTGCCCATCCACCTGCCAAATTACTTTAAACCCTCCCCCACAGCACTAGTTAGCCTCCCCGCGAGGACCTTGGTCCCAGCTCTTTTGAGGAGCAACCCGTCTATCTCGAACAGGTCACTCCTGCCCCAAAATTGGTCCCAATGCCCCAGGTATCTGAAGCCGTCCCTCCTGTACCATTGCTCCAGCTATGCATTTACCTGTCTTATCCTGCTATTCCTAGACTCACTAGCACGTGGCACTGGGAATAATCCAGAGATTACTGCTTTGAGATCTAGCTTTATAACTTCCTGTCTCATCATTTTGGTTAAAAGTGTACCTACTTACATTTAGATACATATATATATATATGTCTCTTATATGTTTTTAGTTTAGTATCTCCTTATTCCTATTATATATTTATTATTTATGTATACCAGATTTCGACTTAATGTAATTCGGATTCCTTTAATGTTGGTATCCTCTACTTAGGTCATTTTAATTTTATCCCCTTCGAAATAATTAATTGCTCTGATTATTTATATATTTACTTCTTTACTGTTGCCCCTTGGTTTAAATTTATTAGCAGCTCCTTCCTCCTTGGCATCGAATTCCCACTTTCACCAAATTCCCCTCGTCACTCTGTCTAGCAGATTCACCCAACTCTCACCGAGCTCTGTGCTCAAGAGACAGGAGCTCCGTTGGGATTTCCTTTGAGTCCAAAGAACCTCAATTCTGGGATCTTTTGTCGATCCGAGTGAAACTGATTCATTCCCGGGAAAGCAGCAGAAGCAAAGTGCGTATCCAGTGAGAAAAAGGGAACTGAAATCCCGGAAAGTATACGTGACCATTAGGAAAATTCAATTGAGAATGGGGAACCTATCTCTGATCTTCACAGATACAGAATGCGATGAGGTGAGACCCACCATCGCACTCATTTACATTAAGGTTGCCCTGGCGGAAATTACATAAACCTTTATTATATCTCTCTCCTCCCCCAACAGAGAAAAGTAACACTTCCTGGCGTTAACTCAACAAACAGGATTACCTGTGTAACAGATGAAGAGCAATCGGAAATAGCACTCAATGTTAAACCATTGATCTTTCTTTATATAAACACAGACAGGAGAGGTGATGTTAAAGTCCTTTGGGTACCAAGGTGCCCATTGAGTATAATTGATTCTCTCCCCTGTCGTCCACTTCCATCCATCAGAGGACTGTTCGTCGTTGTAAAGTCCGATCCAATACCATTCGTCTGGCTCCAACAGGGAAGCAATGACCTTCTCCTCCTCTGGACTCCGAATGCTGATGAGATCGATGTAGTTACTCTGGCAATAGTCCCGGGCGTCAGTCCAATTTTTTATCTCTTGGATCAAGTGATACTCTCTCCCTGAGAGTTTCGTGACCTGGGACAGACCTTGAATGGTGAGTTTTTAAAAAAAATCAATTAATCTTTTACCAGAAGGACATCGTCGTAAAATTAGAGCGAGGTCACCAAAGAGAGAAATCAGGAAGCATTTCATCACACAAAGGGGAGTGGAAATCTGGAACTCTCTCCCCGAAAAAGCTTTTGAGGCTGGGGGTCAATTGAAAATTTCAAAACTGAGATTGATGGATTTTTGTTAGGCAAAGGGTATTAAGGGTTACGGAACCAAGGCGGGTAGATGGAGCTAAGATACAGATCAGCCATAATCTAATTGAATGGGGGGAATAGGCTCGAGGGGCTGAATGGCCTCCTCCTGTTCCTATGTAGAAGAAAGAACAATACGTAAACTATCGTTTTTTTTCCCCTCTCGCTATGGGTCATTCACGCTGCTTCTCCAAATCCTTCCCTCCCCCGATCCGACCTGTTATTGGTTTTACTGGAGCTTCCTGATCCAATTTTCCCCAAAAACCACCCGCGCCCGTCGCCTGGAACAACGCGGCTGAGACGGGAGCAGGGATCGATTGTGTGTCCAGCCACATCCACCTCTTTAGCCATTCTAGGGTTCACTGACGGGTTAAACAGCTGAAATCTGAAGGGAAAACAGCGAGCTCGCCTTGAGCCAAGAGGGACAAGGAACACCATCGACGGATAAAATGCCCAGGTATTCAGACACAACCAAGAGCTCAGTTGGGATTTCTTTCAAGTCTGAAGAACCCCAATTCTGGAATCCTTTGTTCTACGATATCTATCCGAGTGAAACAGACGCATTCCCGGGAAAGCAGCAGACGCAAAGTGTCCAGAAAGGCTGGAAATCTCTGAGAATACCAGCGGGCATTATGAAAGCCCATTTTAAAAGGGGCTCCATCCGTAGACTGCATACACAGGATGCATAGAATTACATAGAATAAATAGAATCTACAGCACAGAAACAGGCCATTCAGCCCAATTGATCCATGCTTCACACAAGCCTTCTCCCACCCCTCTTCATCTAACCCTATCCGTCTATTACTTCCTCCCTCATGTGTTTATCGAGCTTCCCTTAAATGCATCTATGCTATTCGCCTCAACTACTCCTTGTGGTGGTGAGTTCCGCATTCTCACCTCTCTCTGGGTGAAGGAGTTTCTCCTGAATTCCCTATTGGATTTATTAGTGACTATCTTATATTTATGACGTCGAGTTCTGGTCTCCCCCACAAGTGGAAACATCTTCTCTCCGTCTACCCTATCAGACCCCTTCGATGCGATGCGATGAGGTTCAACGTGTCACCGGCGATATGGTGACATTAAAGTTCTCATGGCAGAAATTACGTCGGCCTTTCTTCTCCTAGCAAACCCCCCGGCCCCCGCTCCGAGCAGAGTGAAATAATCCTCCCTCTCCCTGACATATAATCAATATACCCGGCGTGACAAATGAAGGGCAATGGGAAATCGCACTGAATGCCAAGCCACTCATCCTGATCTACGCAAACGCAGACAGCAGAGGTGGAGTTTACCGCAACGGCCAGTTTGCATAACTGAATTTGTCTCCGTTTGCCCACTTCCATCAGGACAACTTCCTCATTGTAAAGCCCGATCCATTTCCAGTCCCCTTGGTCGAGGAGGGAACAAACGACCTGCTCCTCCTTTGGACCCCGCACACTGACGGGATCGGTGTAATTAATCCGGCTAATAATCTGGGGTTTCAGTCCAAGTTGTCTCCTGATTAATCATGTGGTTCCCTCTCTCTCATCGGTTCGAATGGTCAAGAGAAGACCTTAAAAAACGATGTTAAGATCGCTCGATGAATTTGACAGCTCAAAAAAATCGCTGCAAATTTTAAGGTGGTAGAGTTTCTGTAGATTACGATGGTTTTATCAGTGCAATCCAGCGTAAAAAATCGTGGAAGATCACGGGACAAACAAGTGCAATTTACAGCAGAAACACTACCCCATGCTTTCAATTTGGAAAACCTGGAAAATGTTTTGACCCCCAGAAGAATGCATTCTTGACATGGAGCGTTGCAAAGATTGGGTCTTGTTTTTACCTGATTCCGACAGGTTAGCGGACATTGTAATCGAGTCTTCTCGCTCAGTGGCAATTGATGGTCGCAGCACTTCTGTTGAAATAAGGAGAGTTTTTACAGGCCACAATATTTCGTTCTTTCACATCTTGCTTACATTACATAGAATTTACTGCACAGAAACAGGCCATTCGGCCCAACATGTCCCATGCTGCATACAAGCCTCCTCCCACCCCTAATCATCGAACACTATCAGCATATCCTTCTATTCCTTTCTCCATCATGTACCTATCCAGCTTCCCCTTAAAGCTTCCCTATCTGTGCTATTCACCTCAACTACTCCGAGTTCCACATTCTCACCACTATCTGGGTGTGGAAGTTTCTCCTGAATTCCCGATTGGATTTATTAGTGACTATCTTATATTTATGGCCCCGAGTGCTGGTCTCCCCCACAAGTGGAAAATCTTTCGCTACATCTATCCTATCGAACCCCTTTCATAATCTTAAAGACCTCTATCAAGCCATCCCTCCGCCTTCTCTTTATTATAGAAAAGAGCCCCAGCCTGTTCAGTCTTTCCTGAAAATTATAACCACTCAGAATCATAGAATGATACAGCACTGAAGGAGGCCATTTGGCCCATCGTGCCTGTGCCAGTTCTTTGAAAGAGCTATCCAGTCGATCCCAACCCCCTGCCCTTTCCCCATAGCACTGCACATTTTTCCACTTCAAGTATTTATCCGATTCCCTTTCAGGCAGTGCATTCCCAGTCATAACAACTCACTGCGTAAAAATTATTTCTTCATGTCGCCTCTCGTTCTTTTACCAATTATCTTAAATCTGACCCTTCTGCCACTGGAAACAGTTTCTCCTTATTTACTCTATCAAAACCTTTCATGGTTTTCAACACCTCTATCAAATCTCCTCTTAACCTTCTCTGCTCTAAGGAGAACAACCCCAGATTCTCCAGTCTCTCCACGTAACTGAGGTCTTTCATCCCTGATACCATTCTAGTCAATCTTCTCTGCATCGTCTTCAAGGCCTTGACATCCTTCCTAAATGGTGGTGCCCAGAATTGGATCCAATACTCCACCTGGGGCCTAACCAGTGTTTCATAAAGGTTTAGCGTAACTTCCTTGCTTTTGTACTCCATGCCTCTATTAATAAAGCCCAGGATCCCATATGCCTTTTTAACAGCCTTCTCAGCCTTGTCCTGCCAACTTCAAAGATTTGTGCACGTACACCCCCAGGTCTCTCTCTTCCTGCACCCTCTTTAAAATTGTACCATTTAGTTTATATTGCCCCTCCTCATTCTTCCTACCAAAATGCATCACTTCATACTTCTCTGCATTAAATTTAATTTACCACATGTCTGCCCATTTCACCAGTCTGTTTATGTCCTCCTGAAGTCTGTTACTATCCTTCTCACTGTTTACTACATTTCCAAGTTTCATCTCATCTGCAAACTTTGAAATTATACCCTATGTGCCCAAGTGCAAGACATTAATAGATATCAAAAACAGCAGTGGTCCCAACACTGACCCCTGGGGAACACCACTGTCCACTTCCCTCCAGTCTGAAAAACAACCGTTCACCACTACTCTCTGCTTTCTGTCCCTTCGTCAATTTTGTATCCATGCTGCCGCTGTCCCTTTAATCCCATGGGCTTCAATTTTGCCATCAATTCTATTATGTGGTACTTTATCAATTGCCTTTTGAAAGTCCATATACACAACATCAACCGTACTACCCACATCCACCATCTCCATTACTTCATCAAAGAACTCAATCAAGTTAGTCAAACATGATTTGCCTTTAACAAATCCATGCTGGCTTTCATTTATTAACCCATATTTTTCCAAGTGCCAATTAATTGTGTCCCGGATTATTGTCTCCAAAAGTTTCCCCACCACCTTCATTAGGCTGACTGCCCTGCAGTTGCCAGGTTTATCCCTCTCCCCTTGTTTGAACAGGTGTGTAACATTTGCAGTCCTCCAGTCCTCTGGCACCATTCCCATATCTAAGGGGGATTGGAAGATTGTGGCCAGAGCCTCCACAATTTCCACCCTTACTTCCCTCAGCAACCGAGGATGCATCCCATTCGAACCGGGTAACTTGTCTACTTTGAGCACTGCCAATCTTTTTATTAGCTCCTCTTGATCTATTTTTATCCTATCCAATATCTCTACCACCTCCTCCTTTACTGTGACATTGGCAGCATCCCCTTCTCCAGTGAAGTCTGATGCTAAGTGTTCATTTATTACCTCAGCCATACCCTCTGCCTCGACAAGCAAATTTCCATTTTGGTCCATAATTGGCCCCATCCTTCCTTTGACCACCTTTTTACTATTTATATGTTTATAAAAGACTTTTGGTTTGACTGTTCTGTTAGCCGCTAATCTATTCTCAAACTCTCTCTTTGTCCCTCTGATTTCCCCTTTCAGTTCTCCCCCGTACTTTTGTATTTAGCTTGGTTGTCCACTGAATTATGAACCCGACATTTATCTTAAGCCTCCATTATCTGTTTCATTTTAATCTCCATATCTTTAGTCATCCAAGGAGCTCTAGCTTTGGATACCCTGCCTTTCTCTCTTGTGGGAATGTTTTAGGCTGAGACTGAACTATCCCCTCTTTGAAGGCCTCCCATTGCTCATTTACTGTTGTGATCGCTGTTTCCCAAATGCTCCCCCTTTGGAACATGCTCCACTTGCCCCACCTCATTCACAAGAACTAGATCCAGCACTGCTTCCTTCTTTGTTGGGCTGGAAATGCACTGATCAAGAAAGTTCTCTTGTACACATTTCAGGAATTCAACACCTCCTTGCCCTATGCACTGTTATATTGGGATAATTAAAGTCCCCATTACTGTAAAAGTTTTGCATCTTTCTGCAATTTGCCTCCAAATTTGTTCCTCTATCTCCTTCCCACTATTTGGTGTTCTATAGAATACACCCAGCAGTGTAATAGCGTGTGTATTGTTCCTAAATTCTAACCAAATAGATTCCTTAAGCACATTATTCCTTTCCAGTGCTCTAACGGTATCTGTGATCAATACTGCCACCAGACCCCCCTCATTTATTCCCTTCCCTATCTCTCCTGAACACATTGTGGCCAGGAATATTAAGTGCCCATCGCTCCCCTTTTTTGAGCCAGGACTCCGCTATTGCCACTGTATCATAATCCCTTGTGGCGATTTATGCCTGCAGCTCACCAATCGTATTTGCCACACTCTACACCCATCTTAGTCTGCCTCGCATTTCCCCCCCTGTCTGATCCCTCCTATTTCTGAACTACTCTTTATTCTAATACTGTTTGTCTCTCCCAGTCCTCTGTGCACCTTGTTTCACCTTTCTAATGTTTCATCCTGGTGCCCATCCACCTGCCAAATTACTTTAAACCCTCCCCCACAGCACTAGTTAGCCTCCCCGCGAGCACCTTGGTCCCAGCTCTCTTGAGGAGCAACCCGTCCATCTCGAACAGGTCCCTCCTGCCCCAAAATTGGTCCCAATGCCCCAGGTATCTGAAGCCGTCCCTCCTGCACAATTGCTCCAGCTATGCATTTACCTGTCTTATCCTGCTATTCCTAGACTCACTAGCACGTGGCACTGGGAGTAATCCAGAGATTACTACTTTGAGATCCTGCTTGATAACTTCCTGTCTCATCATTTTGGTTCAAAGTGTACCTATTTACATTTAGATGCATATATATGTATGTCTCTTATATGTTTTTAGTTTAGTATCTCCTTATTCCGATTATATATTTATTATTTATGTATACCAGATTTCGATTTAATGTAATTCGGATCCCTTTAATGTTGGTATCCTCTACTTAGGTCATTTTAATATTATCCCCTTCGAAATAATTAATTGCTCTGATTATTTATATATTTACTTCTTTACTGTTGCCCCTTGGTTTAAATTTCTTAGCAGCTCCTTCCCCCTTGGCACCGAATTCCCACTTTCACCAAATTCCCCTCGTCACTCTGTCTAGCAGATTCACCCAACTCTCACCGAGGTCTGTGCTCAAGAGACAGGAGCTCCGTTGGGATTTCCTTTGAGTCCGAAGAACCCCAATTCTGGGATCTTTTGTCGATCCGAGTGAAACTGATACATTCCCGGGAAAGCAGCAGAAGCAAAGTGCGTATCCAGTGAGAAAAAGGGAACTGAAATCTCGGAAAGTGTACGTGACCATTAGGAAAATTCAATTAAGAATGGGGAACCTATCTCTGATCTTCACAGATACAGAATGCGATGAGGTGAGACCCACCATCGCACTCATTTACATTAAGGTTGTCCTGGCGGAAATGACATAAACCACTATTATATCTCTCTCCTCCCCCAACAGAGAAAAGTAACACTTCCTGGCGTTAACTCAACAAACAGGATTACCTGTGTAACAGATGAAGAGCAATCGGAAATAGCACTCAATGTTAAACCATTGATCTTGCTTCATATAAACACAGACAGGAGGGGTGATGTTAAAGTCCTTTGGGTACCAAGGTGCCCAGTGAGTATAATTGATTCTCTCCCCTGTCGTCCACTTCCATCCATCAGAGGACTGTTCGTCGTTGTAAAGTCCGATCCAATACCATTCGTCTGGCTCCAACAGGGAAGCAATGACCTTCTCCTCCTCTGGACTCCGAATGCTGATCAGATCGATGTAGTTACTCTGGCAATAGTCCCGGGCGTCAGTCCAATTTTTTATCTCTTGGATCAAGTGATACTCTCTCCCTGAGAGTTTCGTGACCTGGGACAGACCTTGAATGGTGAGTGTAAAAAAAAAATCAATTAATCTTTTACCAGAAGGACATCGTCGTAAAATTAGAACTAGGCCATCAAAGAGAGAAATCAGGAAGCATTTCTTCACGCAAAGGGGAGTGGAAATCTGGAACTCTCTCCCCCAAAAAGCTTTTGAGGCTGGGGGTCAATTGAAAATTTCAAAACTGAGATTGATGGATTTTTGTTAGGCAAAGGGTATTAAGGGTTACGGAACCAAGGCGGGTAGATGGAGCTAAGATACAGATCAGCCATAATCTAATTGAATGGGGGGAATAGGCTCGAGGGGCTGAATGGCCTCCTCCTGTTCCTATGTAGAAGAAAGAACAATACGTAAACTATCGTTTTTTTTCCCCTCTCGCTATGGGTCATTCACGCTGCTTCTCCAAATCCTTCCCTCCCCCGATCCGACCTGTTATTGGTTTTACTGGAGCTTCCTGATCCAATTTTCCCCAAAAACCACCCGCGCCCGTCCCCTGGAACAACGCGGCTGAGACGGGAGCAGGGATCGATTGTGTGTCCAGCCACATCCACCTCTTTAGCCATTCTAGGGTTCACTGACGGGTTAAACAGCTGAAATCTGAAGGGAAAACAGCGAGCTCGCCTTGAGCCAAGAGGGACAAGGAACACCATCGACGGATAAAATGCCCAGGTATTCAGACACAACCAAGAGCTCAGTTGGGATTTCTTTCAAGTCTGAAGAACCCCAATTCTGGAATCCTTTGTTCTACGATATCTATCCGAGTGAAACAGACGCATTCCCGGGAAAGCAGCAGACGCAAAGTGTCCAGAAAGGCTGGAAATCTCTGAGAATACCAGCGGGCATTAAGAAAGCCCATTTTAAAAGGGGCTCCACCTGTCGACTGCATACACAGGATGCATAGAATTACATAGAATAAATAGAATCTACAGCACAGAAACAGGCCATTCAGCCCAAATGTTCTATTCTGGAGTTTATGTTCCACACGAGCCTTCTCCATCTCACCCGATCAGCATATCCTTCTATTCCTTTCACCCTCATGTGAAGCCTGCAGAGTAAGATAATCCTCATCCTTCCTGCCATAAACTAAACATACCCGGTATACCGGCGTAGCAAATGGAGGGCAATGGGAAATCGCACTGAATGTCAAGCCACTCATCTCGATCGACGCAAACACAGACGGGAGAGGTGGAGTTAAAATGATCTGGGTACCGCAATGCCCCGTTTGCATAACTGAACTTGTCCCCGTTTGCCCTCTTCCATCCCGTCATTGGACAGTCCCTAATCGTAAAGCCCGGTCCACTTCCAATCGCATGGGCCAAGAAGGGAACTAACGAGCTGCTCCTCCTTTGGCCCCCGGAAGCTGATGAGACTGGTGTAATTACTCTCGGGCTTCTGTTCACGTTTTCTCCTGCTAATCACGCAGTGCCCTCTCTCCTCCGCTCCAACGGTCAAGGGAAGACCTCCAAAGACGACTTTAAGATCTTTAGTTGAATTTGTCAGATCAGTAAAATCGATGCAAAATTTTAGCTTTCCATTCGGAAAGCCTGGAAAATATTCTTACCTGTGGACGAATTCATTGTTGACATGGAGTGCAGCAAAGATCCGGCCTGGTTCATACTCATTTCCGACAGATATTTTTTTTATTCGTTCACGGGATGTGGGCGTCGCTGGCGAGGCCAGCATTTTATTGCCCATCCCTAATTGCCCTTGAGAAGGTGGTGGTGAGCCGCCTTCTTGAACCGCTGCAGTCCGTGTGGTGAAGGTTCTCCCACAGTGCCGTTAGGAAGGGAGTTCCAGGATTTTGACCCAGCGACGATGAAGGAACGGCCGATATATTTCCAAGTCGGGATGGTGTGTGACTTGGAGGGGAACGTGCAGTTTGTGTTGTTCCCATGCGCCTGCTGCTCTTGTCCTTCTAGGTGGTAGAGGTCGCGGGTTTGGGAGGTGCTGTTGAAGAAGCCTTGGCGAGTTGCTGCAGTGCATCCTGTGGATGGTACACACTGCAGCCACGGTGCGCCGGTGGTGAAGGGAGTGAATGTTTAGGGTGGTGGATGGGGTGCCAATCAAGCGGGCTGCTTGATCTTGGATGGTGTCGAGCTTCTTGAATGTTGTTGGAGCTGCACTCATCCAGGCAAGTGGAGAGTATTCCATCACACTCCTGACTTGTGCCTTGTAGATGGTGGAAAGGCTTTGGGGAGTCAGGAGGTGAGTCACTCGCCGCAGAATACCCAGCCTCTGACCTGCTCTCGTAGCCACAGTATTTATATGGCTGGTCCAGTTCAGTTTCTGGTCAATGGTGACCCCCAGGATGTTGATGGTGGGGGATTCGGTGATGGTAATGCCGTTGAATGTCAAGGGGAGGTGGTTAGACTCTCTCTTGTTGGAGATGGTCATTGCCTGGCACTTATCTGGCGCGAATGTTACTTGCCACTTATGAGCCCAAGCCTGGATGTTGTCCAGGTCTTGCTGCATGCGGGCACGGACTGCTTCATTATCTGAGGGGTTGCGAATGGAACTGAACACTGTGCAGTCATCAGCGAACATCCCCATTTCTGACCTTAGGATGGAGGGAAGTTCATTGATGAAGCAGCTGAAGATGGTTGGGCCTAGGACACTGCCCTGAGGAACTCCTGCAGCAATGCCCTGGGGCTGAGACGATTGGCCTCCAACAACCACTCCCATCTTCCTTTGTGCTAGGTATGACTCCAGCCACTGGAGAGTTTTCCCCCTGATTCCCATGGACTTCAATTTTACTAGGGCTCCTTGGTGCCACACTCGGTCAAATGCTGCCTTGATGTCAAGGGCAGTCACTCTCACCTCACCTCTGGAATTCAGCTCTTTTGTCCATGTTTGGACCAAGGCTGTAATGAGGTCTGGAGCCGAGTGGTCCTGGCGGAACCCAAACTGAGCATCGGTGAACAGGTTATTGGTGAGTTAAGTGCTGCCTGATAGCACTGTCGACGACACCTTCCATCACTTTGCTGCTGATTGAAAGTAGACTGATGGGGCGGTAATCGTCCGGATTGGATTTGTCCTGCTTTTTGTGGACAGGACATACCTGGGCAATTTTCCACATTGTCGGGTAGATGCCAGTGTTGTCGCTGTACTGGAACAGCTTGGCTAGAGGCGCAGCTAGTTCTGGAGCACAAGTCTTCAGCACTACAGCTGGGATGTTGTCGGGCCCCATAGCCTTTGCTGTATCCAGTGCACTCAGCCGTTTCTTGATATCACGTGGAGTGAATCGAATTGGCCGAAGACTGGCTTCCGTGATGGTGGGGATATCGGGAGGAGGTTGAGATGGATCATCCAACTCGGCACTTCTGGCTGCAAACGCTTCAGCCTTGTCTTTTGCACTCACGTGCTGGACTCCGCCATCATTGAGAATGGGGATGTTTGCAGAGCCTCCTCCTCCCGTTAGTTGTTTAATTGTCCACCACCATTCACGACTGGATGTGGCAGGACTGCAGAGCTTTGATCTGATCCGTTGGTTGTGGAATCGCTTAGCTCTGTCTATAGCATTGTTGCTTCCGCTGTTTAGCATGCATGTAGTCCTGAGTTGTAGCTTCACCAGGTTGGTACCTCATTTTTAGGTACACCTGGTAGCTGCTCCTGGCATGCTCTTCTACACTCCTCATTGAACCAGGGTTGATCCCCTGGCTTGTTGGTAATGGTGGAGTGAGGAATATACCGGGCCATGAGGTTACAGATTGTGGTGGAATACAATTCTGCTGCTGCTGATGGCCCACAGCGCCTCATGGATGCCCAATTTTGAGCTGCTAGATCTGTTCTGAATCTATCCCATTTAGCACGGTGGTAGTGCCACACAACACGTTGGATGGTGTCCTCAGTGCGAAGACAGGACTTCATCTCCACGAGGACTGTGCGGTGGTCACTCCTACCAATACTGTCGTGGACAGATGCATTTGCGACAGGTAGATTGGTGAGGACGAGGTCAAGTAAGTTTTTCCCTCGTGTTGGTTCGCTCACCACCTGCCGCAGGCCCAGTCTAGCAGCTATGTCCTTCAGGACTCGGCCAGTAGTGGTGCTACCGAGCCGCTCTTGGTGATGGACATTGAAGTGCCCCACCACAGAGTACATTCTGTGCCCTTGCTACCCTCAGTGCTTCCATCCAAGTGGTGCTCAACATGGAGGAGGACTGATTCATCAGCTGAGGGAGGACAGGAGGTGGTAATCAGCAGGAGGTTTCCTTGCCCATGTTTGACCTGATGCCATGAGATTTCGTGGGGTCCAGAGTCAATGTTGAGGACTCCCAGGGCCACTCCCTCCTGACTGTATATCACTGTACCGCCACCTCTGGTGGGTCTGTCCTGCCAGTGGGACAGGACATCCCCAGGGATGGTGATGGAAGAGTCTGGGACGTTGGCTGAAAGATATGATTCTGTGAGTATGGCTATGTCAGGCTGTTGCTTGACTCGTCTGTGGGACAGCTCTCCCAATTTTGGCACAAGTCCCCAGATGTTAGTAAGGAGGACCTTGCAGGGTTAACTGGGCTTGGTGTTTTGCCGTTGTCGTGTCCGGTGCCCAGTGGTCCGATGCCGGGTGGTCCGTCCGGTTTTATTCTTATTATGACTTTTCGTAGCGAGATTTTACAACTGAGTGGCTTGCTGGGCCATTTAAGAATCAACCACATTGCTGTGGGTCTGGAGTCACATTTTGGCCAGACCGGGGAGGACGGCAGGTTTCCTTCCCAAAAGGACATTAGTGAACCAGATGGGTTTTTACGACAATCCGGTAGTTTCATGGCCATCATTACTGATACTAGTATTTTAATTCCAGATTTTTATTTAATTAATTGAATTTAAATTCGCCAGCTGCCGTGGCGGGATTTGAACTCATGACTCTGGATTTTTAGTCCAGGCCTCTGGATTACTAGCCCAGTAACATTACCACTATGCTACCGTACCCGATTAGTGGGCATTGCAGTCGAGATCTTTGCCGATGGCCGCGGCAGCTCTGTTGAAATAGGGGAAGTTTTCACAGGCCTCCATATTTCATTCCTTCATATTTTGCTTAAATTACATAGAATAAAGAGAATCTACAGCACAGAAACAGGCCATTCAGCCCAATTGATCCATGCTTCACACAAGCCTTCTCCCACCCCTCTTCATCTAACCCTATCAGTCTATTACTTCCTCCCTCATGTGTTTATCGAGCTTCCCTTAAATGCATCTATGCTATTCGGCTCGACTACTCCTTGTGGTGGCGAGTTCCGCATTCTCACCTCTCTCTGGGTGAAGGAGTTCCTCCTGAATTCCCTATTGGATTTATGAGTGACTATCTTATATTTATGACGTCGAGTTCTGGTCTCCCCCACAAGTGGAAACATCTTCTCTCCGTCTACCCTATCAGACCCCTTCGATGTGATGCGATGAGGTTCAACGTGTCACCGGCGATATGGTGACATTAAAGTTCTCATGGCAGAAATTACGTCGGCCTTTCTTCTCCTCCCAAACCCCCCGGCCCCCGCTCCGAGCAGAGTGAAATAATCCTCCCTCTCCCTGACATATAATCAATATACCCGGCGTGACAAATGAAGGGCAATGGGAAATCGCACTGAATGCCAAGCCACTCATCCTGATCTACGCAAACGCAGACAGCAGAGGTGGAGTTTACTGCAACGGCCAGTTTGCATAACTGAATTTGTCTCCGTTTGCCCACTTCCATCAGGACAACTTCCTCATTGCAAAGCCCGATCCATTTCCAGTCCCCTTGGTCGAGGAGGGAACAAACGACCTGCTCCTCCTTTGGACCCCGCACACTGACGGGATCGGTGTAATTACTGCGGCTAATAATCTGGGGTTTCAGTCCAAGTTGTCTCCTGATTAATCATGTGGTTCCCTCTCTCTCATCGGTTCGAATGGTCAAGAGAAGACCTTAAAAAACGATGTTAAGATCGCTCGATGAATTTGACAGCTCAAAAAAATCGCTGCAAATTTTAAGGTGGTAGAGTTTCTGTAGATTACGATGGTTTTATCAGTGCAATCCAGCGTAAAAAATCGTGGAAGATCACGGGACAAACAATTGCAATTTACAGCAGAAACTCTACCCCATGCCTTCAATTTGGAAAACCTGGAAAATATTTTGACCCCCCAGAAGAATGCATTCTTGACATGGAGCGTTGCAAAGATTGGGTCTTGTTTTTACCTGATTCCGACAGGTTAGCGGACATTGTAATCGAGTCTTCTGGCTCAGCGGCAATTGATGGTCGCAGCAGTTCTGTTGAAATAGGGAGAGTTTTTACAGGCAAATATATTTAGTTCTTTCGCATTTTGCTTAAACTACAAAGAATTATATAGAATTTACAGCACAGAAACAGGCCATTCGGCCCAACTGCTCCATGCTCAACTCAAGCCTCCTACCACCTCTCATCATCTCACGCTATCACCATATCCTTCTATTCCTTTCTCCCTCATGTGTTTATGTATCATCCCCTTAAATGCATCGATGTTATTTACCTCAACTATTCCTTTTGTAGCGAGTTCCACATTCTAACTACTCCCCACAAGTGGAAACATCTTCCCTGCGCCTTCCCTCCAATGCGATGCGACGAGGTTAAGCAAGTTACCAGTAACGTACTGAGGTTAAAGTTCTCCTGGCAGAAACTACACGGGCCCTTCTTCTCCCCCAACCCCTCGCCTCCTCCACCCCCACCACCAGAAGAGTAAAATAATCCTCGCCCTCCCTGACATATAATCAAGATACCCGGCGTAACAAATGAAGGGCAATGGGAAATCGCACTCAATGCAAAGCAGAAACTCCACTTTCAATTTGGAAAACCTGGAAAATATTTTGACCCCCAGAAGAATGCATTCTTGACATGGAGCGTTGCAAAGATTGGGTCTTGTTTTTACCTGATTCCGACAGGTTAGCGGACATTGTAATCAAGTCTTCTGGCTCAGTGGCAATTGATGGTCGCAGCACTTCTGTTGAAATAGGGAGAGTTTTTACAGGCCACCATATTTCGTTCTTTCGCATCTTGCTTACATTCCATAGAATTAACAGCACAGAAACAGGCCATTCGGCCCAACTGGCCCATGCTGCGTACAAGCCTCCTCCCACCCCTAATCATCGAACACTATCAGCATAACCTTCTATTCCTTTCTCCATCATGTACCTATCCAGCTTCCCCTTTAAGCTTCCCTATCTGTGCTATTCACCTCAACTACTCCGAGTTCCACATTCTCACCACTATCTGGGTGTAGAAGTTTCTCCTGAATTCCAAATTGGATTTATTAGTGACTATCTTATATTTATGGCCCCGAGTGCTGGTCTCCCCACAAGTGGAAAATCTTTCGCTACATCTATCCTATCGAACCCCTTTCATAATCTTAAAGACCTCTATCAAGCCATCCCTCCGCCTTCTCTTTTTTATAGAAAAGAGCCCCAGCCTGTTCAGTCTTTCCTGAAAATTATAACCTCTCAGAATCAAAGAATGATACAGCACAGAAGGAGGCCATTTGGCCCATCGTGCCTGTGCCAGTTCTTTGAAAGAGCTATCCAATCGATCCCAACCCCCTGCCCTTTCCCCATTGCTCTGCACATTTTTCCACTTCAAGTATTTATCCGATTCCCTTTCAGGCAGTGCATTCCCAGTCATAACAACTCACTGCGTAAAAATTATTTCTTCATGTAGCCTCTCGTTCTTTTGCCATTTATCTTAAATCTGTGTCCTCTGGTTACTGACCCTTCTGCCACTGGAAACAGTTTCTCCTTATTTACTCTATCAAAACCTTTCATGGTTTTCAACACCTCTATCAAATCTCCCCTTAACCTTCTCTGCTCGAAGGAGAACAACCCCAGATTCTCCAGTCTCTCCACGTAACTGAGGTCTTTCATCCCTGATACCATTCTAGTAAATCTTCTCTGCATCGTCTTCAAGGCCTTGACATCCTTCCTAAATGGTGGTGCCCAGAATTGGATCCAATACTCCACCTGGGGCCTAACCAGTGTTTCATAAAGGTTTTGCATAACTTCCTTGCTTTTGTACTCCATGCCTCTATTAATAAAGCCCAGGATCCCATATGCCTTTTTAACAGCCTTCTCAGCCTTGTCCTGCCAACTTCAAAGATTTGTGCACATACACCCCCAGGTCTCTCTGTTCCTGCACCCCCTTTAAAATTGTACCATTTACTTTATATTGCCCCTCCTCATTCTTCCTATCAAAATGCATCACTTCATACTTCTCTGCGTTAAATTTCATTTACCACATGTCTGCCCATTTCACCAGTCTGTTTATGTCCCCCTGAAGTCTGTTACTATCCTTCTCACTGTTTACCGAGTTACATCTCATCTGCAAACTTTGAAATTATGCCCTCTATACCCAAGTGCAAGACATTAATATATATCAAAAACAGCAGTGGTCCCAACACTGACCCCTGGGGAACACCACTGTCTAATTCCCTCCAGTCTGAAAAACAACCGTTCACCACTACACTCTGCTTTCTGTCCCTTAGTCAATTTTGTATCCATGCTGCCGCTGTCCCTTTAATCCCATGGGCTTCAATTTTTCCATCAAGTCTATTATGTGGTACTTTAACAAATGCCTTTTGAAAGTCCATATACACAACATCAACCATACTACCCACATCAACCATCTCCATTACTTCATCAAAGAACTCAATCAAGTTAGTCAAACATGATTTGCCTTTAACAAATCCATGCTGGCTTTCATTTATTAACCCATATTTTTCCAAGTGCCAATTAATTTTGTCCTGGATTATTGTCTCTAAAAGTTTCCCCACCACCGACATTAGGCTGACTGCCCTGTAGTTGCCAAGTTTATCCCTCTCCCCTTGTTTGAACAGGGGTGTAATATTTGCAGTCCTCCAGTCCTCTGGCACCGTCCTCATATCTAAGAGGGATTGGAAGATTGTGGCCAGAGCCTCCACAATTTCCACCCTTACTTCCCTCAGCAACCGAGGATGCATCCCATTCGAACCGGGTAACTTGTCTACTTTGAGCACTGCCAATCTTTTTATTACCTCCTCTTGATCTATTTTTATCCTATCCAATAACTCTAACACCTCCTCCTCCTTTACTGTGACATTGGCAGCATCCCCTTCTCTGGTGAAGTCTGATGCTAAGTGTTCATTTATTACCTCAGCCATGCCCTCTGCCTCGACAAGCAAATTTCCATTTTGGTCCATAATTGGCCCCATCCTTCCTTTGACTACCTTTTTACTATTTATATGTTTATAAAAGACTTTTGGTTTGACTTTTCTGTTAGCCGCTAATCTATTCTCAAACTCTCTCTTTGCCCCTCTGATTTCACCTTTCAGTTCTCCCCCGTACTTTTTGTATTTAGTTTGTTTGTCTACTGAATTATGAACCCGACATTTATCTTAAGCCTCCATTATCTGTTTCATTTTAATCTCCATATCTTTAGTCATCCAGGGAGCTCCAGCTTCGGATGCCCTTCCTTTCCCTCTTGTGGGAATGTTCTAGTCTGTGCCTGAACCATCCCCTCTTTGAAGGCCTCCCATTGCTCATTTACTGTTGTGATCGCTGTTTCCCAAATGCTCCCCCTTTGGAACATGCTCCACTTGCCCCACCTCATTCACAAGAACTAGATCCAGCACTGCTTCCTTCTTTGTTGGGCTGGAAATGCACTGATCAAGAAAGTTCTCTTGTACACATTTCAGGAATTCAACACCTCCTTGCCCTACACACCGTTATATTGGGATAATTAAAGTCCCCATTACTGTAAAAGTTTTGCATCTTTCTGCAATTTGCCTGCAAATTTGCTCCTCTATCTCCTTCCCACTATTTGGTGGCCTATAGAATACACCCAGCAGTGTAATAGCGTGTGTATTGTTCCTTAATTCTAACCAAATAGATTCCTCAAGCACATTATCCCTTTCTAGTGCTATAACGGCATCTGTGATCAATACTGCCACCACACCCCCCTCATTTTTTCCCTTCCCTATCTCTCCTGAATACATTGTGGCCAGGAATATTCAGTGCCCATCGCTCCCCTTGTTTGAGCCAGGACTCCGCTATTGCCACTGTATCATCATCCCTTGTGGCGATTTATGCCTGCAGCTCACCAATCGTATTTGCCACACTCTAAACCCATCTTAGTCTGCCTCGCATTTCCCCCCCTGTCTGATCCCTCCTATTTCTGAACTACTCTTTATTCTCATACTGTTTGTCTCTCCCAGTCCTCTGCGCACCTTGTTTCACCTTTCTAATGTTTCATCCTGGTGCCCATCCACCTGCCAAATTACTTTAAACCCTCCCCCACAGCACTAGATAGCCTCCCCGCGAGCACCTTGGTCCCAGCTCTCTTGAGGAGCAACCCGTCCATCTCGAACAGGTCCCTCCTGTCCCAAAATTGGTCCCAATGCCCCAGGTATCTGAAGCCGTCCCTCCTGTACCATTGCTCCAGCTATGCATTTACCTGTCTTATCCTGCTATTCCTAGACTCACTAGCACGTGGCACTGGGAGTAATCCAGAGATTACTACTTTGAGATCCTGCTTTATAACTTCCTGTCTCATCATTTTGGTTAAAAGTGTACCTACTTACATTTAGATGCATATATATATATATGTCTCTTATATGTTTTTAGTTTAGTATCTCCTTATTCCTATTATATATTTATTATTTATGTATACCAGATTTCGACTTAATGTAATTCGGATCCCTTTAATGTTGGTATCCTCTACTTAGGTCATTTTAATTTTATCCCCTTCGAAATAATTAATTGCTCTGATTATTTATATATTTACTTCTTTACTGTTGCCCCTTGGTTTAAATTTCTTAGCAGCTCCTTCCCCCTTGGCACCGAATTCCCACTTTCACCAAATTCCCCTCATCACTCTGTCTAGCAGATTCACCCAACTCTCACCGAGGTCTGTGCTCAAGAGACAGGAGCTCCGTTGGGATTTCCTTTGAGTCCGAAGAACCCCAATTCTGGGATCTTTTGTCGATCCGAGTGAAACTGATACATTCCCGGGAAAGCAGCAGAAGCAAAGTGCTTATCCAGTGAGAAAAAGGGAACTGAAATCTCGGAAAGTGTACGTGACCATTAGGAAAATTCAATTAAGAATGGGGAACCTATCTCTGATCTTCACAGATACAGAATGCGATGAGGTGAGACCCACCATCGCACTCATTTACATTAAGGTTGTCCTGGCGGAAATGACATAAACCACTATTATATCTCTCTCCTCCCCCAACAGAGAAAAGTAACACTTCCTGGCGTTAACTCAACAAACAGGATTACCTGTGTAACAGATGAAGAGCAATCGGAAATAGCACTCAATGTTAAACCATTGATCTTGCTTCATATAAACACAGACAGGAGGGGTGATGTTAAAGTCCTTTGGGTACCAAGGTGCCCAGTGAGTATAATTGATTTTCTCCCCTGTCGTCCACTTCCATCCATCAGAGGACTGTTCGTCGTTGTAAAGTCCGATCCAATACCATTCGTCTGGCTCCAACAGGGAAGCAATGACCTTCTCCTCCTCTGGACTCCGAATGCTGATCAGATCGATGTAGTTACTCTGGCAATAGTCCCGGGCGTCAGTCCAATTTTTTATCTCTTGGATCAAGTGATACTCTCTCCCTGAGAGTTTCGTGACCTGGGACAGACCTTGAATGGTGAGTGTAAAAAAAAAATCAATTAATCTTTTACCAGAAGGACATCGTCGTAAAATTAGAACTAGGCCATCAAAGAGAGAAATCAGGAAGCATTTCTTCACACAAAGGGGAGTGGAAATCTGGAACTCTCTCCCCCAAAAAGCTTTTGAGGCTGGGGGTCAATTGAAAATTTCAAAACTGAGATTGATGGATTTTTGTTAGGCAAAGGGTATTAAGGGTTACGGAACCAAGGCGGGTAGATGGAGCTAAGATACAGATCAGCCATAATCTAATTGAATGGGGGGAATAGGCTCGAGGGGCTGAATGGCCTCCTCCTGTTCCTATGTAGAAGAAAGAACAATACGTAAACTATCGTTTTTTTTCACCTCTCGCTATGGGTCATTCACGCTGCTTCTCCAAATCCTTCCCTCCCCCGATCCGACCTGTTATTGGTTTTACTGGAGCTTCCTGATCCAATTTTCCCCAAAAACCACCCGCGCCCGTCCCCTGGAACAACGCGGCTGAGACGGGAGCAGGGATCGATTGTGTGTCCAGCCACATCCACCTCTTTAGCCATTCTAGGGTTCACTGACGGGTTAAACAGCTGAAATCTGAAGGGAAAACAGCGAGCTCGCCTTGAGCCAAGAGGGACAAGGAACACCATCGACGGATAAAATGCCCAGGTATTCAGACACAACCAAGAGCTCAGTTGGGATTTCTTTCAAGTCTGAAGAACCCCAATTCTGGAATCCTTTGTTCTACGATATCTATCCGAGTGAAACAGACGCATTCCCGGGAAAGCAGCAGACGCAAAGTGTCCAGAAAGGCTGGAAATCTCTGAGAATACCAGCGGGCATTAAGAAAGCCCATTTTAAAAGGGGCTCCACCTGTCGACTGCATACACAGGATGCATAGAATTACATAGAATAAATAGAATCTACAGCACAGAAACAGGCCATTCAGCCCAAATGTTCTATTCTGGAGTTTATGTTCCACACGAGCCTTCTCCATCTCACCCGATCAGCATATCCTTCTATTCCTTTCACCCTCATGTGAAGCCTGCAGAGTAAGATAATCCTCATCCTTCCTGCCATAAACTAAACATACCCGGTATACCGGCGTAGCAAATGGAGGGCAATGGGAAATCGCACTGAATGTCAAGCCACTCATCTCGATCGACGCAAACACAGACGGGAGAGGTGGAGTTAAAATGATCTGGGTACCGCAATGCCCCGTTTGCATAACTGAACTTGTCCCCGTTTGCCCTCTTCCATCCCGTCATTGGACAGTCCCTAATCGTAAAGCCCGGTCCACTTCCAATCGCATGGGCCAAGAAGGGAACGAACGAGCTGCTCCTCCTTTGGCCCCCGGAAGCTGATGAGACTGGTGTAATTACTCTCGGGCTTCTGTTCACGTTTTCTCCTGCTAATCACGCAGTGCCCTCTCTCCTCCGCTCCAACGGTCAAGGGAAGACCTCCAAAGACGACTTTAAGATCTTTAGTTGAATTTGTCAGATCAGTAAAATCGATGCAAAATTTTAGCTTTCCATTCGGAAAGCCTGGAAAATATTCTTACCTGTGGACGAATTCATTGTTGACATGGAGTGCAGCAAAGATCCGGCCTGGTTCATACTCATTTCCGACAGATATTTTTTTTATTCGTTCACGGGATGTGGGCGTCGCTGGCGAGGCCGCCATTTATTGCCCATCCCTAATTGCCCTTGAGAAGGTGGTGGTGAGCCGCCTTCTTGAACCGCTGCAGCCCGTGTGGTGACGGTTCTCCCACAGTGCCGTTAGGAAGGGAGTTCCAGGATTTTGACCCAGCGACGATGAAGGAACGGCGATATATTTCCAAGTCGGGATGGTGTGTGACTTGGAGGGGAACGTGCAGGTGGTGTTGTTCCCATGCGCCTGCTGCTCTTGTCCTTCTAGGTGGTAGAGGTCGCGGGTTTGGGAGGTGCTGTCGAAGAAGCCTTGGCGAGTTGCTGCAGTGCATCCTGTGGATGGTACACACTGCAGCCACTGTGCGCCGGTGGTGAAGGGAGTGAATGTTTAGGGTGGTGGATGGGGTGCCAATCAAGCGGGCTGCTTGATCTTGGATGGTGTCGAGCTTCTTGAAAGTTGTTGGAGCTGCACTCATCCAGGCAAGTGGAGAGTATTCCATCACACTCCTGACTTGTGCCTTGTAGATGGTGGAAAGGCTTTGGGGAGTCAGGAGGTGAGTCACTCGCCGCAGAATACCCAGCCTCTGACCTGCTCTCGTAGCCACAGTATTTATATGGCTGGTCCAGTTCAGTTTCTGGTCAATGGTGACCCCCAGGATGTTGATGGTGGGGGATTCGGTGATGGTAATGCCGTTGAATGTCAAGGGGAGGTGGTTAGACTCTCTCTTGTTGGAGATGGTCATTGCCTGGCACTTATCTGGCGCGAATGTTACTTGCCACTTATGAGCCCAAGCCTGGATGTTGTCCAGGTCTTGCTGCATGCGGGCACGGACTGCTTCATTATCTGAGGGGTTGCGAATGGAACTGAACACTGTGCAGTCATCAGCGAACATCCCCATTTCTGACCTTAGGATGGAGGGAAGTTCATTGATGAAGCAGCTGAAGATGGTTGGGCCTAGGACACTGCCCTGAGGAACTCCTGCAGCAATGCCCTGGGGCTGAGACGATTGGCCTCCAACAACCACTACCATCTTCCTTTGTGCTAGGTATGACTCCAGCCACTGGAGAGTTTTCCCCCTGATTCCCATGGACTTCAATTTTACTAGGGCTCCTTGGTGCCACACTCGGTCAAATGCTGCCTTGATGTCAAGGGCAGTCACTCTCACCTCACCTCTGGAATTCAGCTCTTTTGTCCATGTTTGGACCAAGGCTGTAATGAGGTCTGGAGCCGAGTGGTCCTGGCGGAACCCAAACTGAGCATCGGTGAACAGGTTATTGGTGAGTTAAGTGCTGCCTGATAGCACTGTCGACGACACCTTCCATCACTTTGCTGCTGATTGAAAGTAGACTGATGGGGCGGTAATCGGCCGGATTGGATTTGTCCTGCTTTTTGTGGACAGGACATACCTGGGCAATTTTCCACATTGTCGGGTAGATGCCAGTGTTGTCGCTGTACTGGAACAGCTTGGCTAGAGGCGCAGCTAGTTCTGGAGCACAAGTCTTCAGCACTACAGCTGGGATGTTGTCGGGCCCCATAGCCTTTGCTGTATCCAGTGCACTCAGCCGTTTCTTGATATCACGTGGAGTGAATCGAATTGGCCGAAGACTGGCTTCCGTGATGGTGGGGATATCGGGAGGAGGTTGAGATGGATCATCCAACTCGGCACTTCTGGCTGCAAACGCTTCAGCCTTGTCTTTTGCACTCACGTGCTGGACTCCGCCATCATTGAGAATGGGGATGTTTGCAGAGCCTCCTCCTCCCGTTAGTTGTTTAATTGTCCACCACCATTCACGACTGGATGTGGCAGGACTGCAGAGCTTTGATCTGATCCGTTGGTTGTGGAATCGCTTAGCTCTGTCTATAGCATTGTTGCTTCCGCTGTTTAGCATGCATGTAGTCCTGAGTTGTAGCTTCACCAGGTTGGTACCTCATTTTTAGGTACACCTGGTAGCTGCTCCTGGCATGCTCTTCTACACTCCTCATTGAACCAGGGTTGATCCCCTGGCTTGTTGGTAATGGTGGAGTGAGGAATATACCGGGCCATGAGGTTACAGATTGTGGTGGAATACAATTCTGCTGCTGCTGATGGCCCACAGCGCCTCATGGATGCCCAATTTTGAGCTGCTAGATCTGTTCTGAATCTATCCCATTTAGCACGGTGGTAGTGCCACACAACACGTTGGATGGTGTCCTCAGTGCGAAGACAGGACTTCATCTCCACGAGGACTGTGCGGTGGTCACTCCTACCAATACTGTCGTGGACAGATGCATTTGCGACAGGTAGATTGGTGAGGACGAGGTCAAGTAAGTTTTTCCCTCGTGTTGGTTCGCTCACCACCTGCCGCAGGCCCAGTCTAGCAGCTATGTCCTTCAGGACTCGGCCAGTAGTGGTGCTACCGAGCCGCTCTTGGTGATGGACATTGAAGTGCCCCACCACAGAGTACATTCTGTGCCCTTGCTACCCTCAGTGCTTCCATCCAAGTGGTGCTCAACATGGAGGAGGACTGATTCATCAGCTGAGGGAGGACAGGAGGTGGTAATCAGCAGGAGGTTTCCTTGCCCATGTTTGACCTGATGCCATGAGATTTCGTGGGGTCCAGAGTCAATGTTGAGGACTCCCAGGGCCACTCCCTCCTGACTGTATATCACTGTACCGCCACCTCTGGTGGGTCTGTCCTGCCAGTGGGACAGGACATCCCCAGGGATGGTGATGGAAGAGTCTGGGACGTTGGCTGAAAGATATGATTCTGTGAGTATGGCTATGTCAGGCTGTTGCTTGACTCGTCTGTGGGACAGCTCTCCCAATTTTGGCACAAGTCCCCAGATGTTAGTAAGGAGGACCTTGCAGGGTTAACTGGGCTTGGTGTTTTGCCGTTGTCGTGTCCGGTGCCCAGTGGTCCGATGCCGGGTGGTCCGTCCGGTTTTATTCTTATTATGACTTTTCGTAGCGAGATTTTACAACTGAGTGGCTTGCTGGGCCATTTAAGAATCAACCACATTGCTGTGGGTCTGGAGTCACATTTTGGCCAGACCGGGGAGGACGGCAGGTTTCCTTCCCAAAAGGACATTAGTGAACCAGATGGGTTTTTACGACAATCCGGTAGTTTCATGGCCATCATTACTGATACTAGTATTTTAATTCCAGATTTTTATTTAATTAATTGAATTTAAATTCGCCAGCTGCCGTGGCGGGATTTGAACTCATGACTCTGGATTTTTAGTCCAGGCCTCTGGATTACTAGCCCAGTAACATTACCACTATGCTACCGTACCCGATTAGTGGGCATTGCAGTCGAGATCTTTGCCGATGGCCGCGGCAGCTCTGTTGAAATAGGGGAAGTTTTCACAGGCCTCCATATTTCATTCCTTCATATTTTGCTTAAATTACATAGAATAAAGAGAATCTACAGCACAGAAACAGGCCATTCAGCCCAATTGATCCATGCTTCACACAAGCCTTCTCCCACCCCTCTTCATCTAACCCTATCAGTCTATTACTTCCTCCCTCATGTGTTTATCGAGCTTCCCTTAAATGCATCTATGCTATTCGGCTCGACTACTCCTTGTGGTGGCGAGTTCCGCATTCTCACCTCTCTCTGGGTGAAGGAGTTCCTCCTGAATTCCCTATTGGATTTATGAGTGACTATCTTATATTTATGACGTCGAGTTCTGGTCTCCCCCACAAGTGGAAACATCTTCTCTCCGTCTACCCTATCAGACCCCTTCGATGTGATGCGATGAGGTTCAACGTGTCACCGGCGATATGGTGACATTAAAGTTCTCATGGCAGAAATTACGTCGGCCTTTCTTCTCCTCCCAAACCCCCCGGCCCCCGCTCCGAGCAGAGTGAAATAATCCTCCCTCTCCCTGACATATAATCAATATACCCGGCGTGACAAATGAAGGGCAATGGGAAATCGCACTGAATGCCAAGCCACTCATCCTGATCTACGCAAACGCAGACAGCAGAGGTGGAGTTTACTGCAACGGCCAGTTTGCATAACTGAATTTGTCTCCGTTTGCCCACTTCCATCAGGACAACTTCCTCATTGCAAAGCCCGATCCATTTCCAGTCCCCTTGGTCGAGGAGGGAACAAACGACCTGCTCCTCCTTTGGACCCCGCACACTGACGGGATCGGTGTAATTACTGCGGCTAATAATCTGGGGTTTCAGTCCAAGTTGTCTCCTGATTAATCATGTGGTTCCCTCTCTCTCATCGGTTCGAATGGTCAAGAGAAGACCTTAAAAAACGATGTTAAGATCGCTCGATGAATTTGACAGCTCAAAAAAATCGCTGCAAATTTTAAGGTGGTAGAGTTTCTGTAGATTACGATGGTTTTATCAGTGCAATCCAGCGTAAAAAATCGTGGAAGATCACGGGACAAACAATTGCAATTTACAGCAGAAACTCTACCCCATGCCTTCAATTTGGAAAACCTGGAAAATATTTTGACCCCCCAGAAGAATGCATTCTTGACATGGAGCGTTGCAAAGATTGGGTCTTGTTTTTACCTGATTCCGACAGGTTAGCGGACATTGTAATCGAGTCTTCTGGCTCAGCGGCAATTGATGGTCGCAGCAGTTCTGTTGAAATAGGGAGAGTTTTTACAGGCAAATATATTTAGTTCTTTCGCATTTTGCTTAAACTACAAAGAATTATATAGAATTTACAGCACAGAAACAGGCCATTCGGCCCAACTGCTCCATGCTCAACTCAAGCCTCCTACCACCTCTCATCATCTCACGCTATCACCATATCCTTCTATTCCTTTCTCCCTCATGTGTTTATGTATCATCCCCTTAAATGCATCTATGTTATTTGTCTCAACTATTCCTTTTGTAGCGAGTTCCACATTCTAACTACTCCCCACAAGTGGAAACATCTTCCCTGCGCCTTCCCTCCAATGCGATGCGACGAGGTTAAGCAAGTTACCAGTAACGTACTGAGGTTAAAGTTCTCCTGGCAGAAACTACACGGGCCCTTCTTCTCCCCCAACCCCTCGCCTCCTCCACCCCCACCACCAGAAGAGTAAAATAATCCTCGCCCTCCCTGACATATAATCAAGATACCCGGCGTAACAAATGAAGGGCAATGGGAAATCGCACTCAATGCAAAGCAGAAACTCCACTTTCAATTTGGAAAACCTGGAAAATATTTTGACCCCCAGAAGAATGCATTCTTGACATGGAGCGTTGCAAAGATTGGGTCTTGTTTTTACCTGATTCCGACAGGTTAGCGGACATTGTAATCAAGTCTTCTGGCTCAGTGGCAATTGATGGTCGCAGCACTTCTGTTGAAATAGGGAGAGTTTTTACAGGCCACCATATTTCGTTCTTTCGCATCTTGCTTACATTCCATAGAATTAACAGCACAGAAACAGGCCATTCGGCCCAACTGGCCCATGCTGCATACAAGCCTCCTCCCACCCCTAATCATCGAACACTATCAGCATATCCTTCTATTCCTTTCTCCATCATGTACCTATCCAGCTTCCCCTTAAAGCTTCCCTATCTGTGCTATTCACCTCAACTACTCCGAGTTCCACATTCTCACCACTATCTGGGTGTAGAAGTTTCTCCTGAATTCCAAATTGGATTTATTAGTGACTATCTTATATTTATGGCCCCGAGTGCTGGTCTCCCCCACAAGTGGAAAATCTTTCGCTACATCTATCCTATCGAACCCCTTTCATAATCTTAAAGACCTCTATCAAGCCATCCCTCCGCCTTCTCTTTTTTATAGAAAAGAGCCCCAGCCTGTTCAGTCTTTCCTGAAAATTATAACCTCTCAGAATCAAAGAATGATACAGCACAGAAGGAGGCCATTTGGCCCATCGTGCCTGTGCCAGTTCTTTGAAAGAGCTATCCAATCGATCCCAACCCCCTGCCCTTTCCCCATTGCTCTGCACATTTTTCCACTTCAAGTATTTATCCGATTCCCTTTCAGGCAGTGCATTCCCGGTCATAACAACTCACTGCGTAAAAATTATTTCTTCATGTCGCCTCTCGTTCTTTTGCCATTTATCTTAAATCTGTGTCCTCTGGTTACTGACCCTTCTGCCACTGGAAACAGTTTCTCCTTATTTACTCTATCAAAACCTTTCATGGTTTTCAACACCTCTTTCAAATCTCCTCTTAACCTTCTCTGCTCGAAGGAGAACAATCCCAGATTCTCCAGTCTCTCCACGTAACTGAGGTCTTTCATCCCTGATACCATTCTAGTAAATCTTCTCTGCATCGTCTTCAAGGCCTTGACATCCTTCCTAAATGGTGGTGCCCAGAATTGGATCCAATACTCCACCTGGGGCCTAACCAGTGTTTCATAAAGGTTTTGTATAACTTCCTTGCTTTTGTACTCCATGCCTCTATTAATAAAGCCCAGGATCCCATATGCCTTTTTAACAGCCTTCTCAGCCTTGTCCTGCCAACTTCAAAGGTTTGTGCACATACACCCCCAGGTCTCTCTGTTCCTGCACCCCCTTTAAAATTGTACCATTTACTTTATATTGCCCCTCCTCATTCTTCCTATCAAAATGCATCACTTCATACTTCTCTGCGTTAAATTTCATTTACCATGTGTCTGCCCATTTCACCAGTCTGTTTATGTCCCCCTGAAGTCTGTTACTATCCTTCTCACTGTTTACCGAGTTGCATCTCATCTGCAAACTTTGAAATTATGCCCTGTATACCCAAGTGCAAGACATTAATATGTATCAAAAACAGCAGTGGTCCCAACACTGACCCCTGGGGAACACCACTGTCTAATTCCCTCCAGTCTGAAAAACAACCGTTCACCACTACACTCTGCTTTCTGTCCCTTAGTCAATTTTGTATCCATGCTGCCGCTGTCCCTTTAATCCCATGGGCTTCAATTATGCCATCAAGTCTATTATGTGGTACTTGAACAAATGCCTTTTGAAAGTCCATATACACAACATCAACCGCACGACCCACATCAACCATCTCCATTACTTCATCAAAGAACTCAGTCAAGTTAGTCAAACATGATTTGCCTTTAACAAATCCATGCTGGCTTTCATTTATTAACCCATATTTTTCCAAGTGCCAATTAATTTTGTCCCGGATTATTGTCTCTAAAAGTTTCCCCACCACTGATATTAGGCTGACTGCCCTGTAGTTGCCAGGTTTATCCCTCTCCCCTTTTTTGAACAGGGGTGTAATATTTGCAGTCCTCCAGTCCTCTGGCACCATTCCCATATCTAAGGGGGATTGGAAGATTGTGGCCAGCGCCTCCACAATTTCCACCCTTAATTCCCTCAGCAACCGAGGATGCATCCCATCCGAACCGGGTAACTTGTCTACTTTGAGCACTGCCAATCTTTTTATTACCTCCTCTTGATCTATTTTTATCCTATCCAATATCTCTACCACCTCCTCCTTTACTGTGACATTGGCAGCATCCCCTTCTCTAGTGAAGTCTGATGCTAAGTGTTCATTTATTACCTCAGCCATACCCTCTGCCTCGACAAGCAAATTTCCTTTTTGGTCCATAATTGGCCCCATCCTTCCTTTGACTACCTTTTTACTATTTATATGTTTATAAAAGACTTTTGGTTTGACTTTTCTGTTAGCCGCTAATCTATTCTCAAACTCTCTCTTTGCCCCTCTGATTTCCCCTTTCAGTTCTCCCCCGTACTTTTTGTATTTAGTTTGGTTGTCCACTGAATTATGAACCCGACATTTATCTTAAGCCTCCATTATCTGTTTCATTTTAATCTCCATATCTTTCGTCATCCAGGGAGCTCCAGCTTCGGATGCCCTTCCTTTCCCTCTTGTGGGAATGTTCTAGTCTGTGCCTGAACCATCCCCTCTTTGAAGGCCTCCCATTGCTCATTTACTGTTGTGATCGCTGTTTCCCAAATGCTCCCCCTTTGGAACATGCTCCACTTGCCCCACCTCATTCACAAGAACTAGATCCAGCACTGCTTCCTTCTTTGTTGGGCTGGAAATGCACTGATCAAGAAAGTTCTCTTGTACACATTTCAGGAATTCAACACCTCCTTGCCCTACACACCGTTATATTGGGATAATTAAAGTCCCCATTACTGTAAAAGTTTTGCATCTTTCTGCAATTTGCCTGCAAATTTGCTCCTCTATCTCCTTCCCACTATTTGGTGGCCTATAGAATACACCCAGCAGTGTAATAGCGTGTGTATTGTTCCTTAATTCGAACCAAATAGATTCCTCAAGCACATTATCCCTTTCTAGTGCTGTAACGGTATCTGTGATCAATACTGCCACCACACCCCCCTCATTTTTTCCCTTCCCTATCTCTCCTGAATACATTGTGGCCAGGAATATTCAGTGCCCATCGCTCCCCTTGTTTGAGCCAGGACTCCGCTATTGCCACTGAATCATCATCCCTTGTGGCGATTTATGCCTGCAGCTCACCAATCGTATTTGCCACACTCTACACCCATCTTAGTCTGCCTCGCATTTCCCCCCCCTGTCTGATCCCTCCTATTTCTGAACTACTCTTTATTCTAATACTGTTTGTCTCTCCCAGTCCTGGTGCCCATCCACCTGCCAAATTACTTTAAACCCTCCCCCACAGCACTAGTTATCCTCCCCGCGAGGACCTTGGTCCCAGCTCTTTTGAGGAGCAACCCGTCTATCTCGAACAGGTCACTCCTGCCCCAAAATTGGTCCCAATGCCCCAGGTATCTGAAGCCGTCCCTCCTGTACCATTGCTCCAGCTATGCATTTACCTGTCTTATCCTGCTATTCCTAGACTCACTAGCACGTGGCACTGGGAGTAATCCAGAGATTACTGCTTTGAGATCCAGCTTTATAACTTCCTGTCTCATCATTTTGGTTAAAAGTGTACCTACTTACATTTAGATGCATATATATATGTCTCTTATATGTTTTTAGTTTAGTATCTCCTTATTCCTATTATATATTTATGATTTATGTATACCAGATTTCGATTTAATGTAATTCGGATCCCTTTAATGTTGGTATCCTCTACTTAGGTCATTTTAATTTTATCCCCTTCGAAATAATTAATTGCTCTGATTATTTATATATTTACTTCTTTACTGTTGCCCCTTGGTTTAAATTTCTTAGCAGCTCCTTCCCCCTTGGCACCGAATTCCCACTTTCACCAAATTCCCCTCGTCACTCTGTCTCGCAGATTCACCCAACTCTCACCGAGCTCTGTGCTCAAGAGACAGGAGCTCCGTTGGGATTTCCTTTGAGTCCGAAGAACCCCAATTCTGGGATCTTTTGTCGATCCGAGTGAAACTGATACATTCCCGGGAAAGCAGCAGAAGCAAAGTGCGTATCCAGTGAGAAAAAGGGAACTGAAATCCCGGAAAGTATACGTGACCATTAGGAAAATTCAATTGAGAATGGGGAACCTATCTCTGATCTTCACAGATGGAGAATGCGATTAGGTGAGACCCACCATCGCACTCATTTACATTAAGGTTGTCCTGGCGGAAATGACATAAACCACTTTTATATCTCTCTCCTCCCCCAACAGAGAAAAGTAACACTTCCTGGCGTTAACTCAACAAACAGGATTACCTGTGAAACAGATGAAGGGCAATACGAAATAGCACTGAAAGTTAAACCATTGATCTTGGTTTATATAAACACAGACAGGAGGGGTGATGTTAAAGTCCTTTGGGTACCAAGGTGCCCAGTGAGTATAATTGATTCTCTCCCCTGTCGTCCACTTCCATCCATCAGAGGACTGTTCGTCGTTGTAAAGTCCGATCCAATGCCATTCGTCTGGCTCCAACAGGGAAGCAATGACCTTCTCCTCCTCTGGACTCCGAATGCTGATCAGATCGATGTAGTTACTCTGGCAATAGTCCCGGGCGTCAGTCCAATTTTTTATCTCTTGGATCAAGTGATACTCTCTCCCTGAGAGTTTCGTGACCTGGGACAGACCTTGAATGGTGAGTGTAAAAAAAAAATCAATTAATCTTTTACCAGAAGGACATCGTCGTAAAATTAGAGCGAGGTCATCAAAGAGAGAAATCAGGAAGCATTTCATCACACAATGGTAGAGAGAAACTATTTCCTTTGGTTGTGGGGGGGAGTCCAGAACAAGGGGGCATAACTTTAAAATTGGAGCTCGGCTGCTCAGGGGTGATGTCTGGAAGCATTTCTTCACACAAAGGGGAGTGGAAATCTGGAACTCTCTCCCACAGGAAGCTGTTGAGGCTGGGGGTCAATTGAAAATTTAAAAACTGAGATTGATGGATTTTTGTTAGGCAAAGGATATTAAGGGATATGGAACCAAGGCGGGTAAGATGGAGTTAAGATACAGATCAGCCGTGGTCTAATTGAATAGGTGGAACAGGCTCGAGGGGCTGAATGGCCTCCTCCTGTTCCTATGTCGAAAAAAGTACAATACATGAACCAAAGGGTTTTTTTTGTCGCTATGGGTCATGTAGACTGCTTCTGCAAATCCTTCCCTCCCTGATCCTCAGATCAGGTCAGTAACCTGTCACTGGTTTTACTGGAGCCTCCTGATCCAAAGTCCCCCAAAAACCTCCCACAGGCGTCCCCCCGGAACAATGCGGCTGAGACGGGAGCGGGGAGCGATCCTGCGTCTGGGCCTCATCCACCTCTTTCGCCATTCTAGAGTTGACTTACAGGTTAAACAGTTGAAATCTGAAGGGAAAACAGCGAGCTTACCTTGAGTGAAGAGGACAAGGAACACCATCACTTTGCACATGCCTTCAACGGATAAAATGCCCAGGTATTCAGACACAACCAAGAGCTGAAAAACAAAGCACGTCAATAGCAGGTATCTGAAATAACAGACCACTCCAAGTGAACCCGTCTTGCAAGCAGAAGCTAGCTGGTGGGACAACGCACGTATGTTATAAGTAGAACTGCCGAAAAACATTTTTTCAATCATGCAAGGAACTCCAATATCTGAAATTCAACACAGGAAATATGAGAAACACACAACTGAATAATTGTCAATAACTGAAAAAGGAACGGACAGATTAATTTTTTCGAGCAAGGGTCTACATCGGTAACTTGATGGATTTTTTCCCTCTTACGGTCGCTGACGGACCTGAGAGTAACATTTGCTGTCTGCGTTACACGTAGCGAAATCGTGAACACGTTCTCCATAAGCAACAACAACTTGCATTTATAAACCGCCTTTAACGTAGTAAAACGTCCCAAGGCGCTTCACAGGAGCGATTATCAAACAAAATCTGACACCGAGGCACATAAGGAGATATTCGGACATGTGACCAAAAGCTTGGTCAAAGAGGGTAGGTTTTAAGGAGCGTCTTAAAGGAGGAGAGAGAGGTAGAGAGGTTTAGGGAGGGAATTCCAGAGCTTAGGACCGAGGCAGCTGAAGGCACGGCCGCCAATGGTGCAGCGATGGAAATCGGGGACGCGCAAGAGGCAAGAATTGGAGGAGCGCAGAGATCTCGGAGGGTTTGAAATTTCGTTACACCAAATGCACAGAGGGAACCTTCGCCTCGATGTGAATTTCGAGCATCTTTTCTATTTATAAAACATTTTAAAGAAACCGCTGTTTCTGCCACTCAGCGCATATTTCTGGAATTCCCAAGTCCTTAATAACATCAGTGCCATCGTTCACACACTGAGTCAATCAATTACACGTGCGTTCACACATATATCTCACGCAGCGGGCGGTAAATTTAACCTTACTCGCCGGGCGGGACCCCCACGGGATTGGGTTGCGCACTGGCTTCACGCCCTGCCCGCTGACTCGCACACGAGCAAGCACTTTGCAGCGAGCGGGAAGCTTTCGCGATGTTCGATGAGCCCTTCACTTTAGGGATAAGCACGTTCAATTAATTTCGCCATCAATGGGTGCGAGGCTGTCATTTCTTCGTATTGCAGTGCATCTTCTCCAGATGTTAAAAAGAAACTAGCACTTCAGTTATGTGGAGAAGCAGCGCCCTTGAGAATTAAAAACCCTGGTCTCTGATTTGAGGCTATCAGGCGTGGCCTTGGAGTTCTTTAACTGAGCGGATTCTTCAGGGATATTTTACTGTGAACTTGAGACTTTTATGGTTCACTTGTTAAAGCTAGCATTGCTTTTTTAAACCACAGTATGTTTTCAACCAACACTCGATCATTACACAGGTATTGATAACATTTGCCAACAATGATAGTCCACAAATGAGCTATCTGCTTTAAAGGAGGTCGACAATCAAGCATGCACACGGTTTTAGAGGTCGGATATATTCATTAAGAAGCTCTCCTGAATTGCTTCGCACTGACCTTGATTGACTTGACAGCAAACGGTTGTCCGGTCGTTAGATGCCACACCTCGCTGTCTCAGCCCGGTATTCACATATTGCCCATCTCCGGCCGGACTGCACTGGCCTGTGCTGGAATTCCGAGGTCAGCGGGTAACGCCTCAATAAGTTGGCT
Organism: Heptranchias perlo; assembly: GCF_035084215.1. NCBI lineage: Eukaryota > Metazoa > Chordata > Chondrichthyes > Hexanchiformes > Hexanchidae > Heptranchias > Heptranchias perlo. The sequence continues at coordinate 6,872,300 of NC_090363.1, forward strand.
TACGTGATGATGAGCTGCGATTTTACTTGTGGACTTCAACGGCGGCGAGACACAGAGAGAGAGAGAGAGAGAGACGTGAGGGAAACCCTTCACTTGGTCCACCAAACACCTCTGGCCACCCAAAAGTGTGCTCAAAGGCGGGCCCAACGATGATGGAACAAGACGTGACACCGTCCAGCAGAATCCGCCATTCTGTTCCTGTGCAGAAAGAAGGACAGTACACAAACTAATCGTGAAAACCATTTCAACACCCATGTCAGGGCTGCTTTGAAACTTTGAAACACGCTGGGAAACGTTGTGTTGGAGATGTTCCAGCACGTTGTGTGGTTCAGTGTTGTATCTACACGCAAAGCCAAGAACAGCACACTCTACACTGAATAAGTTGCAATTTCCTGATAGTGTGCTGACGCAAGTACAGGGAAGTAAAGCGGATAATTACAGCTATTTAGACACGCACGTTTACTTGTCCGTTTATTTCTTGGAATTTCGGCCAACGATAATAATTCCGCTGTGGGATTTTGCTCCTTTCTGCACGGCAGCGTCCAGTGACACCACATGGTGCAAATACAGCAAAAGCTTCTTCTCACCACCAGGAAGTGGGAGGACAATAGTCACCCGACACTTTGTCTGGAATGTGTAATTTGATCCAGTCATTGTCAGGCAGGCTACAGAGTTCAGACATCAGCCCTATCACTACCGATTTCAGAGAGCGCACAGCACTAACACTCTGGAGTTCAGAGAACGCACAGCACGAACACTCTGGAGTTCAGAGAACGCACAGCGCGAACACTCTGGAGTTCAGAGAACGCACTGCGCTAACACTGGAGTTCAGACAATCTACAGTGCGAACACTCTGGAGTTCAGAGAACGCACAGCGCGAACACTCTGGAGTTCAGAGAACGCACTGCGCGAACACTCTGGAGTTCAGAGAACGCACAGCGCGAACACTCTGGAGTTCAGAGAACGCACAGCGCGAACACTCTGGAGTTCAGAGAACGCACTGCGCGAACACTCTGGAGTTCAGAGAACGCACAGCGCGAACACTCTGGAGTTCAGAGAACGCACAGCGCTAACACTCTGGAGTTCAGAGAACGCACAGCGCGAACACTCTGGAGTTCAGAGAACGCACAGCGCGAACACTCTGGAGTTCAGAGAACGCACTGCGCTAACACTCTGGAGTTCAGATGCAGCTCCTTTTTCAGCTGATGGTGAGTGGGGGTCCTCAAGTATCTGCGACAAGACCCGAATTCCTGCCTCCTATTAGGCGAGTTCCCTATCCTGTTATTCTGGAGAACGATACTATCGTGTTATCTTTGGCAGCTTGGTGCTTCTGCAACATCGCAGTTAAGGTACACCAGGCGTGAAATTGAACAACGATGACAGCAAAGGGAAATGATGGAGAAGCTACAGGGGGTGTAGTCACTCAAGGTGAATTTTACCCCCAGTGTCTTCACCAAACAAGCCAATAGGAAAGCCTTGGGGGTATAAGTCCGTCTTGGGCAGTAGTGCGATACGGGTGACAGCGAATCGGGAGCCTATTTTACCCTCCATCTGATTCTGGTTTCCATTGGAATCAACGGTGCAAAATGGATTGGCCACCTGTTATTCGAACGGCCCAATTTCACTTGCTTCATCAATGACCTTCCCTCCATCCTCAGGTCAGAAGTGGGGATGTTCACTGATGATTGCTCGGTGTTCAGTTCCATTCGCAACCCCTCAGATAATGAAGCAGTCCGAGCCCGCATGCAGCAAGACCTGGACAACATCCTGGCTTGGGTTGGTAAGTGGCAAGTAACATTCGCGCCAGACAAGTGCCAGGCAATGACCATCTCCAACAAGAGAGAGTCTAACCACCTCCCCTTGACATTCAACGACATTACCATCGCAGAAACCCCCACCATCAACATCCTGGGGGTCACCATTGACCAGAAACTTAACTGGACCAGCCACATAAATACTGTGGCTACAAGAGCAGGTCAGAGGCTGGGTATTCTGTGGCGGGTGACTCACCTCCTGACTCCCCAAAGCCTTTCCACCATCAACAAGGCACATGTCAGGAGTGTGATGGAATACTCTCCACTTGCCTGGATGAGTGCAGCTCCAACAACACTCAAGAAGCTCGACACCATCCAGGACAAAGCAGCCCGCTTGATTGGCACCCCATCCACCACCCTAAACATTCACTCCCTTCACCACCAGTGCACTGTGGTTGCAGTGTGTACCATCCACAGGATGCACTGCAGCAACTCGCCAAGGCTTCTTCGACAGCACCTCCCAAACCCGCGACCTCTACCACCTAGAAGGACAAGGGCAGCAAGTACATGGGAACACCACCACCTGCACGTTCCCCTCCAAGTCACACACCATCCCGACTTGGAAATATATCGGCCGTTCCTTCATCGTCGCTGGGTCAAAATCCTGGACCTAACAGCACTGTGGGAGAACCTTCACTACACGGACTGCAGCGGTTCAAGAAGGCGGCTCACCACCACCTTCTCAAGGGGCAACTAGGGATGGGCAATAAATGATGGCCTCGCCAGCGATGTCTATATCCCAAGAATAAATTTTTAAAAATCAATTTTCATTGGGAGTAAAATTCAACTTTGACAGGGGGGGGTTACATGCGCATTAATGGATTGGCCACCCTTCATACACCCTGATCAGCTTCCTTTCCCTTTGATTTACATTGAATCCGATACCGCCTGTTTTACGGCCAGGCTGATGTTGGAAGTTCCACCCATAGGGCCGAATATTAGATGACCAGGCCCCACCGAAGAGGCCTCGCACACACTAGGCGGCTTCTCGAAGCTACTGGACCGAATTCTCCAGCAATTTTTCATTAGTACTCCCGCTTGGCCGCGGGAAATTCTGCTCTATTTTTTTTTTTTAGTCAGCTCAGTTCAAGTACCAACGGCATTGATGCGCGATGCTTCAGACCTTGGCAGGAGCGTAGCAGTTCCGTTGAGGCCTGTGGGAAAGATGAGACTGGTGCGGTGTTAAAGGGGCGGCTGATCCACCGCCACCCAGCAGTAAAAGGGAAAGTTTTGCCCTGGCGATTGCACAGGATGTCCGCTGAGATGGGAGCGGGAGGTGCAACACGTCTCGTCCTGCGCAGCACAATTATCTTCAAAAATTGCTGGGGTTTATGTCAAGAGAATGACAAGAAAATGCTACGACGCACCTTAATTAAGGAGACAGAAAAGCAGCAGGACCTTAACCGCTGTTTCAATGGGAGGTGATCCCAGAGATAGACAGACCGCTGCAATAAAGAGAGAAAAGAAGAAATAAAGAAATATATCATCACGCAAATAGTCGAACAAGCAGAGAGACGAAGGAAGAATGAATAAACACCAGATGAAGGGAAAACAACCCAGGTTCACAAAATTATTCGTGTTATTTTTGAAACAGATGAAACCCACCAGAATATACTTAATACTTTGAGTGTAATGAGCATCAATGTATCTGTTTTAGAAAATCTATCGGTACAGAAACGACAAGTGCGAGGTTATCAATCGCACAGCAATGCTCAAGGGCTACAACAATATAGAGGGCTTTCGAACGAAGGCACCTCCATTTGGAAATCGCGCCCAAAACCCACTCGAAATCGCACTGGGGTTCGGTCACGGTTCAAGTTTCCGATAAAAACCATTTGCATAATCACAAACGTCAAATCTTCCACGAGCCAGCGTAATCGGGCAGCGTAATAGAACAGAATCCTCTCGTGTTCCTCGTTCTCGTTTTCCGTTAAAAAGTATTCCCTGAGTGGTAATCTGGTGCCGTTTTATTAAAACAGCTGAAGACGGTTTCATCATCAAAAATAAGCATTTTTAGTAAGTGCCCTCCACCTGTGAGAAACCTGATTTAAAATCACTGTAAATGAGTCTTAAAAAAAAGCATTTCCTACTTTCATTGGTGCGCAGTGGTCAGCGTCTTAGTAAATTAAATATTTTTTGATATGAAAAATATTTTAAAACGTGCCTGTGCGCCGAACGAAACGAGTGCAATTTGAAAAGCCTTCCCCTGACCAGCGAAATCGGTGGAAACTCTCAATGTCGGCCCGGGGTGGCCAGTTTTGTGGGCCGGGACTGATTTGGCGGCACCGATCCTGAACCAGCTCACGTGATCGCGGAAACTCTAACACGAACGGTTCTCAGTCGAACTCACTTGCATTTAAATTTCCCCGAGTCTATGACACTGTTCCGGCCAACTCCACCTGGATTGCACTGACGTTACCGGCCTAAAGGAGAGGAAATTCTATCCTGAGCAGGTTTAAGATTTGCTTGGTATAAATTGGGGGGTAAACTTTCATTCCCTTCGCTGTAAAACTGCTTCAATCTGACTGTAAATAAAACAATGCGAAATGCTTCATTGGAAAGAGTCTCTTTTTAAGGGGGGGAAATCACAAACCCTTATCTCTCGTTTATTATTTCTTCAGGTTTCTCGGCTTACAGCGTTCCTTCCTTTCCTCTGTTGACTTGGGGCGTGATTTTAAACCCCAAGAACGGGTGGGTTGGGGGCCGGGTGGGAGTCGAAAATAGTTGTTTTTTGGGTCGCGACCGCGACCCGGCTTTGTTTCCGGGTTTAACCTCGGCGCGTAAAAGTCCAGGCTTCCCACCGGGAATGCAAAGTCCGAAAATCTTGCGGTCGTCATCCAAAAAAACAACTATTTTCAACTCCCACCCGTCCCCAACCCACCCGTTCTTGGGGTTTAAAATCACCCCCAATGATGTTCACACAAGTACCGTGTTTTAGTGTCCCAGTGTGCGGCATGGAATCATAGAAAGATACAGTGCAGAAGGAGGCCATTCAGCCCATCGTGCCTGTGCCGGCTCTTTGAAAGAGCTATCCAATTAGTCCCACACTCCCCTGCTCTTTCCCCCACAGCTCTGCAAATTTTTCCTTTTCAAGTATTTATCCAATTCCCTTACTATTGAATCTGCTTTTGCGTTTCTCTCTCTCTCTTACAAAGTTTTGTATCATTGTACTAGTGATGTCAAGGTCACCGATCTATAGTCTCCTGGGCCGTCCTTGTGTTCAATTTGATAAACTGGCACCAAATTCACTTTTCTCCAGACCTTTGGCACAATTCAGCCATTCCCTTAAAATATACAATAGAAGAGGTGCACGATTTAATTGGACACTTTATTTATTTTCTTATTTGGGAAATCTGTCAAAGCCCGGATGTCTTGTTCTCTTTTGGTGAAGAAAATGTTAAGTAACACATTGTGCTGGGACATCAACAGAGTTCCACACAGTACTGGGATATGTGCAACATTTCTTGAGACTGGGTCAGGGACCAGCCCTGACGTGTGGGTCCAATGATCTATTCTGGTTGTCATGGTGGATAGTGTTGGACAGCGAATAATGTGCTCCTTCATTACTCAATCCATATCATGGCCATATTTAATAGACGAGAAGCAGGGTGGCTCCCCTCTCTCACTCTCTTTCTCCCTCCGTCAGAAGGTCATGGGTTCAAGTCCCACTCCAGAGACTTGAGCACAAAATCTAGGCTGACACTCCCGGTGCAGTACTGAGGGAGCGCTGCACGGTCGGAGGTGCCGTCTTTTGGATGAGACGTTAAACCGAGGCCGCTTCTGCCCTCTCAGATGGACGGAAAAGATCCCACGGCCGCTATTTTGAAGAAGAGCAGGAAGTTCTCCCCGGTGTTCTGCCCAATATTCATCCCTCAACCAGCACCTAAAAACAGATTATTTGGTCATCATCTCATTGCTGTTTGTGGGATCTTGCTCTGCGCAAATTGACTGTGCGTTTCCTACATTACAACGGTGACTACACGTCAGAAGTACTTAATTGGCGGTAAGGGGCTTTGGGACGCCCTGAGGTCGTGAAAGGTGTTTTGTAAATGGAAGCCTTTCGTTCTTTAACAAGACAGATGATGGAAGGACCTGCAGCAGATTCAAGAATCTCAGGCAAAGCCAGCAGGTCCACTGAGGAAGTGGGCAGTAGAGGAAGATGAGACTTTGGCAGAGAAGAGCAGTATCCCAATGAGTTAGTGGGGCTCAGGGTAATGAAGATCAGGGAAGAGAAACGTATAAAACTTTCTTAACAGATCCTAAACCGCACTTGAGATTGTTTGATTTTTCTTATAAACCCCCTTGAACTATGTCACTTTGTGGAGTATTGTTTCGGAATTTTAGACCTTTATCAGGAGCTCTGTAAGACTTGGCCAACACTAACCTAAGCCTTAAAACTTACAAACGGGGATGCGTCTCTCGCAAAGAGACGCTGTGCATTCCAATCCTGGCAAATGGAAATCTTAACTACCGGGGTTTCTCAGTTGCTTATATTTTTGGACTCTAAAACACGGTGCTTGTGTGAACATCATGTGTAGGCGGGGTCCAGCCTGGCCCAGAATGGGTGGCTGAGGCAGGGAGGACGTGCGGAGCATCAATGATTACAGTCCGAGTTCAGTCAGTAGCTTCAGGGGAGGAAAGAAAGGAACGCTCGAAGCTGAGAAACCTGAAGAAATAATAAATGAGCGATAACGGTTTGTGATTCCCTCCAAGAAAGAGAGACTCTTTCCAATGAAGTATTTCACATTGTTTTATTTACAGTTAGATTGAAGCAGCTTCTCAGAGAAGGGAGTGAAAGTTTACCCCCAATTTATAACAAGCATATTTGAATGTACTTATTCTTGGTTTGAAAACCCTCTATATTGTTGTACTCCTTGATTATTGCTGTGTGAATGATAACCCCAATGCTCATCATTTCTATAGCAATGGGTTTTCTAAAACAGATACATTTATGCTCAGGTTATTGCTGGCCATTACACTCAAAGTATTAAGTATATCGTGGTGGGTTTCACGAGGTTTCAAGTTATAACACCAACCCCAATCTTAACCTAACTCGCCCAGAGGGAACGGGATGGGTTTGGATCAGACGGCCGTTTCACACCATGTCCGATTTTTGCTCGCCATTGGCTACAAAGGACCATTAAATAGGGTTGGACGTCAAAGGGGGGCAACCTATCCAAACCCGCTATACTTCGGCCGAGCAGATTAGGTTAAATGGGTAAGATGGGTATAGAGGGATATGGGCCAAGTGCAGGCAATTGGGACTAGCTTAGTGGTATAAACTGGGCGACATGGACATGTTGGGCCGAAGGGCCTGTTTCCATGTTGTAAACTTCTATGATTCTATGATTCTATAAATACCATATCCGTTAAGAATTGCGTCTAGCTGGCTTGGCTTTCCTTGATCTGATATTCATTTATTCTTTCTTTGTCCCTGGAACATAGAAGGTTAAGGGATGATTCGATTGAGGTTTTTCAGATTTTGATAGGGTAGATAGAGAGAAACTTTTTCCGCTGGTGGGGGCAATCGAGGACAAGTGGATATAACCTTAAAATCAGAGCCAGGCCATTCAGGGGAGAAGTTGGGAAACACTTCTTCACACAAAGGGTCGTAAAAGTGTGGAACTCCCTCCCACAAAAAGCAATAGATGCTAGCTCAATTAATAATTTTAAATCTGAGATCGATAGATTTTTGTTAGCCAAGGGTAAGAAGGGGTATGGAGCCAAGGTGGGTACATTGAGTTAGGAAACAGATCAGCCATGATCTTATTGAATGGCGGAACAGGCTCGAGGGCCCGAATGGCCGACACCTCTTCTTATTTTCCCATGTTGTCTCTCTGCTTGTTTGACTATTTGCGCGACGGTATATTTATTTATTCCTTCTTTTCTTTCTTTATTGCAGCGGTCTGAATATCTCTGGGATCACCTTCCATTGAAACGATGCCCAAGGTCCTGCTGCTTTTCCGTCTCCTTATTCAAGGCCTCCCCATTTCCTTGTAATTCTTTTGACATAAACCCCAGCAATTTTTGAAGATGTTGCATAGGACGAGACATGTTGAGGGCGATTTTAACCCCCAACAACGGGTGGGTTGGGGGGCGGGTGGGAGTTGAAAATAGTTGTTTCTTTGGGTTGCAACTGCAAAATTTTCGGACTTGGCATTCCCGATGGGAAGCCTGGACTTTTACGGGCACAAGTTACACCCGGAAATAAAGCCGGGTTGCGGTCCTGACCAAAAAAACAATTGTTTTCAACTCCCACCCCCCCCCAACCCACCTGTTCTTTGGGGGTTAAAATCACCCCCATTGTGTCTCCTACTCTCATCTCAGCAGAGCTCCCATGGGATCACGGGGTGAAATTTCCCCTTTTACTGCCGGGAGGTAAATGGCTGATAGCATATCAGCCATGTCCAGTTTTCTTTTCCATAGCCTTGAGTAAAGGACATAGAATAATAATCATGGGAGATTTTAATGACCCCCAAATAAACTGGCAAGAAGAGGTAGGTAAAGGGATACAGAGAATGGATTTTTACAATGTGTGCAGGACTCCTTTTTTACCCAGTATGTAAAAAGCCCAACAAGAGAAGATGCACTGCTGGATCTAGTAATGGGAAATGAATCAGAACAGATAAGGGGAATAAGCAGAGGGGGAACATCTAGGCAATAGCGATCACAACATAATAAGGTTTAAGATAAAGATTGAGAAGGACATAAGTAAGACAAAGACCAAAGTTATAAATTGGAATAAAGCTGATTTCAACTGGATGAGAATGGAACTAGGGAATAAAAAATGGAAAAGTTTACTGACAAACAAGGAAATAGAACAGCAGTGAGAAACATTTAAAACGATGACCAATAGAGTCCAGGAGAAGTATATCCCACTAAAAAGCAAGACAAACTAGCCAGTAATGACACACCTTGGATGAATACAGAAATAAGGGCAAAATTCAAACTAAAGACAAAAGCATACACTAAATACGTAGACAACAAAGGAGAGGACGACAAAAGGGAATACGAAAAGGTTAGGAAAGAAATCATAAAAACAATTAGGAAGGCAAACAAAACTATGAAATTAAATTATCAAGGAATATAAAAAGAAATAGTAAAGAACCCTACAGACTCATAAATAATAAAAGAAAAATCAGGATAGGGATAGGGCCACTGAGGGATACACACGATAAACTCACAGGTAACGAGAGTGAAATGGCAGGAATGTTAAATAAATTACTTTGCCTCAGTATTTCCCAGGGAGACTAATATGGTGGGCGTGACATTAGAAGAAGAGATCAAAAAAGATATAAAGACATTTGAGAAAGAAAGGTGGGAGATAATTGATAAACTAATCAAACTTAGAGAGGATAAAACCCCTGGTCCGGGATGGATTGCATCCGCGCATATTAAAATAAGTTAAGGAGGAGATAGCAGAGGCACTATTACATATATATAAAATTCATTAGAAAGGGGAATAGTGCCAGAGGACTGGTGGGCAGCTAATGTGATTCCTATATTTAAAAAGGGAGATAGAACAAGTCCAGGTAACTATAGACCGGTTAGCTGAACGTTGGTGATCGGAAAGATAATGGAATCCTTACTCAAAGATGTAATAGAAAAACATCTAGAAACCGAAAATATAATAAAGAATAGTCAGCACGGTCAAGGGAAGGTCATGTTTGACCAACCTTATTGAATTCTTTGAAGAAGTAACGGAAAGAGTAGACAAGGGTAATGCAGTAGATGTAATATATTTGGATTTTCGAAAGGCCTTCGATAAAGTACCGCATAGTAAACTCATGACTATGGTCAGGAGAGTCAGGGGACAAGTAGCAGAATGGATAGCAAGCTGGCTACAAAACAGAAAACAGAGACTAGGGGTTAAAGGTAGTTACTCAGACTGGCAAAAGGCAGGAAAAGGTGGACCACAAGGATCGGTGCTGGGACCACTGCTGTTCACCATTTACATAAACGATTTGGAATCGGAAGTACAATTTCAAAATTTGCAGACAACACCAATTTGGAGGGTGTAGTTAATACTGAGGAGGACTGAAACAAAATATAGGGAGACATTAATGAACTTGCAGAATGGGCGTGTAATTGACAAATGATAAGTGTGAGGTGCTACATTTTGGTGGGAAGAATAAGGAGGCCACATTGTCGTTGGAAAATATGAGTCTAAATGGGGTAGAGGAAAGAGGGATTGGGGAGTAAAGATATATAAATCACCAAAAGTAGCAATGCAGGTTAATAAGACCATAAAGAAAGCAAAAAGAAAAAGCACTGAGGTGCATTTCTAGAGGGATAGAATTGAAAAGCAGGGAAGTTATGTTAAACTTGTATAGAAGCTCGGTTAGACCACACTTGGAGTACTGTGCACAGTTCTGGCCTCCATATTATAAAAAGGATATCGAGGCACTGGAGAAGGTGCAAAAAAGATTTACTGGGATGGTACCAGAACTGAGAGGTTATTCCTATCAGGAAAGACTGAACAAGCTTGGGGCTCTTTTCTCTAGAAAAGAGAAGGTTGAGGGATGACCTGATAGAGGCCTTTAAGATTCTGAAAGGGTTTGATAGGGTAGATGCAGAGAAGATGTTTCCACTTGTGGGGGAGACCAGAACTAGGGGCCATAAATATAAGATAGTCGCTAATAAATCCAATAGGGAATTCAGGAGAAACTTCTTTACTCAGAGAGTGGTTAGAATATGGAACTCGCTCCCACATGGAGTAGTTGAGGCGACTAGCACAGATGCATTTAAAGGGAAGCTCGATAAACATAAGAGGCAATTGACTTTCATGGAGAGCAAAATCGGGCGGGATGTAAAACAGGCATTGCTCCTGATTCCGTCAGTTTCCTGGCGGGCGGGTTAGGGTAAAATTGTTGAGGGGTGTGGGGTATGTCAGAATGTTCTAGTGAGGGGTGTGGGGTATATCAGAGTGTTACAGTGAGGGGTGTGTATTATATCAGAGTGTTGCAGTGAGGGGTGTGGGGTATATCAGAGTGTTACAGTGAGGAGTGTGTGTTATATCAGAGTGTTACAGTGAGGGGTGTGGGGTATATCAGAGTGTTACAGTGAGGGGTGTGTATTATATCAGAGTGTTGCAGTGAGGGGTGTGGGGTATATCAGAGTGTTACAGTGAGGAGTGTGTGTTATATCAGAGTGTTACAGTGAGGGGTGTGGGGTATATCAGAGTGTTACAGTGAGGGGTGTGTATTATATCAGAGTGTTACAGTGAGGGGTGTGGGGTATATCAGAGTGTTACAGTGAGGGGTGTGGGGTATATCAGAGTGTTACAGTGAGGGGTGTGGGGTATATCAGAGTGTTACAGTGAGGGGTGTGGGGTATATCAGAGTGTTACAGTGAGGGGTGTGGGGTTAGATGAAGAAGGGAGGGAGGAGGCTCGTGTGGAGCATAAACACCGGCATGGACCTATTGGGCTGAATGGCCTGTTTCTGTGCTGTACATTCTGTATAATTCAATGGAACTGTCACGCTCCTGCAAAGTTGGAAGTGTCGCACATCCATGCCTTAGCCATTGGTACTTAAACGTAGATGACTAAAAAAAAATAATGGAGTGGAAATTCCCGAGGCCAAGCGGACGTATTAATGCAAAATCATTGGTGTACTGCTCGAGAATTCCATCCAGCACCCACCTACTGCGCGCGAGGCCTCGTCGCCCCGTCGTCTATGGGCGGAACTTCTGACATCAGCGGGCATGTAAAATAGCCGGTATTGCGTTCAACGTAAGTCAATTGAAAGGAAAATCAGGCAGGCGTATAACAGGCTGCCGGTAGCACATCACCCGTCCTACACCATCACGGGAAATGTAACCACTCTGTGTTATTTGCTCAGAATTCGCAAACCCTTTCTTAATGACCAATGCCTTGCTGAACAGAGCACGCAGAGGCCTGTGCAAAAACCTTTGGAAGCTCGGAGAGAGACGACCATTTGACTGAGGATTGGAAAAATTTTACTGATGCCTGGGATTGCTGCAGAACTCAATATACCGATCTTGCCAGTATATGGACTTTGGAGGAGAACAATGCCATTTCTGGTTTGTATAGGCAGGATGTATACATGTGGATCAGACTGCACAGAGAATGTGTTTTTAATGAAGCTTGGAAGTGGACAGATGGAGACCCAATGGCTTTTAAAAGCTGGCAGGCTGAGGCCCAAGTTATGTCCTCAACATTATCCATAATTTGTTTGCTGTGTCTCATTCTATAGGCCCTAGCTTTGCCCTGCACACAATGTCGATATTTCTTTCGTTATACAGGTAATGCTATTTAATTAATCATCATGTTCTATCTTTAATTAAGGGAAGTGGAAAGAACTGGGACCATCTCACCTTGTTGCCATTTTGGGGACAATTTTACCCTAACCCGCCCGCCAGGAAACTGACGGAATCAGGAGCAATGCCTGTTTTACATCCCGCCCGATTTTGCTCTCCATGAAAGTCAATTGCCAATTATCGGCCGAGGCCTGAATGTTGTCCAGGTCTTGCTGCTCGTGGGCACGGACTGCTTCATTATCTGAGGAATTGCGAATGGAACTGATCAGTGTGCAGCCATCAGCGGAAAGCCCCAAGTCTGACCTTAGGATGGAGGGAGGGTCATTGATGAAGCAGCTGAAGATAGTTGGGCCTAGGACACTGCCTTAAGTGACGTCCTGGGGCTGAGATGTTTGGCCTCCAACAACCACTACCATCTTCCTTTGTGCTAGGCATGATTCCAGCCACTGGAGAATGTTCCCCCTGATTCCCATGGACTTCAATTTTACTCCTTGATGCCACATTCGGTCGTACGCTGCCTTGACGTCAAGGGCAGTCACTCTCACCTCACCTCTGGAATTTAGCTCTTGTGTCCATGTTTGGACCAAGGCTGTAATGAGGTCTGGAGCTGAGTCGCCCTGATGGAACCCAAATTGAGCATCGGTCAGCAGGTGAGCATGGTTGATAGTGCTGTTGACAACTCTTTCCATGACTTTACTAATGATTGAGAGTAGGCTGATAGGACGGTAATCTCCATTTATTGAGGATGGGGATATTCATGGAGCCTCCTCCTCCCGTTCATTGCTTAATTGTCCACCACCATTCGCAACTGGGTGTGGCAGAGCTTTGACCTGATCCGCTGGCTGTGGGATCGTTTAGCTTTATACTACAACTCATCAGTCCTGTCCCAAGCATTAACTGGGAACAATTCCTAAACCTGTTGATCAATCCCAAATACACTGTTTTAAGGACGTGGGGAAGTGGGGGGGGGGGTAAAATTGGTCTTCTGCAGTAACGTGACCTGGTGTTGGCAGAGCGCACGGCTTCCTCTTCCATTGACTTTGACAGGCGTTGTAAACCTTTTTGTTTTAGATCTTCAGCAAACCATCCACACCGTCAACACCCACAAGAGCAGAAGAGCGCACGTGTCCAGCACTTGGAACGAATCAGGCAAGAACTAATTTTTCCGACCTTGATTTGGAAACTGCTCAAGGTTAAAAAAAAAACAAATTGCTCCGGCCTCAACAGATCTAACATTCAATGCAGGCACGATCTCTGTGATCAGCAACGGAATGTGAAATGTTTTATATGAGTAGCCCACCGATTATGGAGAACCACTGGACGGTCCCAGTGGGAAACACACTGTGATTATCTTCATGCCCGCAGGCCGGGAGTTTCTGCTTCAGCAGTAGAAATACCCCTTGATGGCTTCGCAAAATGGGCGGCCAGTTATACCTCACTTCTCATATCAAGTTCCACTGATGTCAATGCAACTGAATTTTGGGCAGGGTTTACAATGGCCAATGTACTGATCCCAACACTAACGGAGTGTCAGTCCAGTCCCAATATCTGTAATCTGTTCTCATATTGCTTCTATTTTTGGAGGGTTTTGGTTGGACCAGTACCTCAATTCCTGATTAATGTAAGCAGTTATTTATTAATGGGGACTCCTACTTTCAGCTACCTCTGTCTGCACATCTGGCCGTGTAACAAATAGCTACAATCTCTTTAAGGATAGGTTTTAAGTGGCTGCTGGTATAAAATACCGTACAGTGACTTCAATAAGCCGCCTATTGTGTGCGAGGCCCCATCGGTGGGGCCTGGTCATCCAATATGGGCGGAACGTCCAACATCAGCCTGGGCATAAAACGGGCAGTATTGCATTCAATTGAAGTCACTGTAAAGGAAAAATCGGGAGAGGTGTATAACCGGGGTGCCGATCCCATATCACCCATTTTACACAATCACAAAATTTAAACTAGCCCCGCTCTGTGTGTTAGTTGCACAGAATCCGCAAACTCTTTCTTAATGACCAAGTTCATGATTTTGCTAAACTGAGCACGGAGAGGAAATATCATCCCCCCCCACCCCCCCGGTGAGTCTCCCCTGCCCCCAGGGAACAGGCTTTTGTTCCGCATTTGGGCAATGGGTGGGCTTATGTGAACCATTAATGAAGAAAGGTGGAAAAATAGAAGGTGGCTGCAGAGGACAAATTAAACGACTTCATGAATCGTTTTGTTCTCCTGAATTTGTTTGGTGCACTCGCGTCTTATTTGGTCCCCGTTTACAATGCTGCCTTTTTGAAGAGGCTCCTCAGTCTTTACTGTAACCCCATCGAAGTTTATAGACTTTAACGGGGTGCACAGCAATTCATTGGCCAGACAGGAGGAGCTACTGTATTTTGGAAAATGATTCTCGGTGAGATGGTATAAACTGAACCTGGCTAATCCTGAGGCACGGTAATTCAGATCTTGCCTTACACCTTGTCAGTTTGAACCCAACTTAAAATGTAAATTTGTAAATTTTATCCCTTCGAGTATTTATCCAATTCCCTTTTGAAAGTTACTATTGAATCTGCTTCCACCGCCCTTTCAGGCAGCGCAGTCCAGGTCGTCATAACAACTCGCTGCGTAAAAGAATGTTTCCTCATGTCGCCTCTGGTTCTTTTGCCAATCACCTTAAATCATCACACCGTGTACTTATGAGGGGGAAGGAAGAGACACTTGCAGCTTCACGGCAGAGCTCACAGCAGTACGGAGTCCAAAGGATAAAAATCGACTCCAAGAGGGAGAGTTCGATTAACAAAAAAAATCATTCTGCACAACATCACGGACAGGTAGTGTATAAGTCCAAGGAGCCAAAAGCAGAATAGAACAGACCATAATGTTTATTTTCTTTACAGCGGTTGTAAAATAGGTGGAAATGGCCAACGCATTTAGTGAGTGGTCTCAAGATTCTAAAGGCATTAGACCTGGAGGTGACGCAGTAAGTTTAAAGTATTGTGACCAATTGATTGCAATGGTCTTGACCGACCAGGGGGGCAATTTTAATCTGACCCGCCCCTGTTGGGAAGCTGATGGGTCAGAGTGCAACGCTGGTTTTACACCTCATTGAGGTCAATGGAGAGTAACATCAGGTACCAAGTCCCCTTCACCCATCACCCCCTGTGCTCGCTGACCTACAATGGCTTCTGGTCTGGCGACGCCTCGATTTTAAAACTCATTCCCCTTTTCAAATCCCCTCCATGGCCTCACCCCTCCCTAACCTCCTCCAGCCCTACAGACCTCCGAGATCTCTGCGCCCCTTCAATTCTGGCCTCTTGCCCCGATTTTCATCGCTCCACCATTGGCGGCCGTGCCTTCAGCTGTCTAGGCCCTAAGCTCTGGAATTCCCTCCCTAAACCTCTCCGCCCCTCTCTCCTCCGTTAAGACGCTCCTTAAAACCTACCTCTTTGAACAAGCTTTTGGTCACCTGTCCTAATATCTCTTTCCTTGGCTTGGTGTCAGTTTTTGATGCCCTCCCATCACGTCTTGGAACGTTTTGCTTCGTTAAAGTTACTAAAACTGGGGGTGGAGAAATGTAATCTCAGCGTTTTGTCAGCTAATATCACAAACTAAACTCGCTCCTTGTCTTTGGCTCATGTAGGAAATGATTTCGGACAGAAGATGGCACCATTTCCTTATAAAGAAATAATCCTCTGGTGACTGGCCAGTCCGTCACACCCCAGCCCAGGGACTGACTCCTCCTGGCCCTCTACCAAAGCGGCACTGTAGCTGGTTGTTGGGAGCTCCGGGTAACTCTTCCTCATAGATGGGGAGGGCCAGGCTACTTGCCACTCAATGGAGGCAGTTTTACCTTTGGCCCACAGTGTAAAGTGGGCGACACCGAACTTCAACGGACAAGAAGGGTGCTGCTTAAAACCTACCTCTTTGACCAAGCTTTTGGTCACCTGTCCTAATATCTCCTTATGTGGCTCAGTGTCAAATTTTTGTCCTGTCAAGCGCCTTGGGGACCGTGTTACCACGTTAAAGCCGCTGTATAAACGCAAGTTGCTGTTGTTAAGTGACGACTGAGCAAAGAACTTTCAGAAAAGGTTATTTGATCTAATCTGACATCACCCGTTTTACGCTGTTGCCCAAAGTTAGAATGACCCCCGAATATCGCCATTGCAGCTCAGATATTGGGGGTCATTTTGTGCGATAGTGTAAAATGGTTGACAGCGAGATGAACCGGCGGCCTGTTTTACATCTCTCCCCGTTGTTATTTCCAGTGAGGTCAAAGGGCGGCCTATTCATTTTACACTATCGCGCAAAGTCAAACTGACCCCCAATGGGTGTAAACGGGAGCCCCATCGTTCCGCAGTGTGTTTTAATTAGACAACAAATGCTTAGCAAATTCACATAATGTTCCTCTGTTGTCTTAACGCAAGCGTTTTAAACCTTGAGTTTTAAATATTGGCACCTCCGTTATAACATAAGAACATAAGCAGGAGTAGGCCAATCGGCCCCTCGAACCTGCTCCGCCATTCAATAAGATCATGGCTGATCTGATCCTAACCTCAAATCTAAATTCATGTCCAATTTCCTGCCCGCTCCCCATAACCCCTAATTCCCTTTACTTCTAGGAAACTGTCTATTTCTGTTTTAAATTTATTTAATGATGTAGCTTCCACAGCTTCCTGGGGCAGCAAATTCCACAGACCTACTACCCTCTGAGTGAAGAAGTTTCTCCTCATCTCGGTTTTGAAAGAGCAGCCCCTTATTCTAAGATTATGCCCCCTCGTTCTAGTTTCACCCATCCTTGGGAACATCCTTACCGCATCCACCCGATCAAGCCCCTTCACAATCTTATATGTTTCAATAAGATCGCCTCTCATTCTTCTGAACTCGGTTTAACGTCTCATCTGAAAGACGGCACCTCCGACAGTGCAGCGCTCCCTCGGTATCACACTGGGAGCGTCAGCCTGGATTTTGTGCTCAAGTCCCTGCAGTGGGGTTTAAACCAACGACCTTCTGACGCGGAGGCGACCTTGCTGTCCGCTACGCTATGGCTGACCGCTTCATGTAAATAGGTCAAACAGGTTAGATGTGAAAGGTCGGGCTTACAGGCAACGTGTGACGTGACAAGAGAGCGTTACTGTGTGCCAGACTATTAATATATTATATCTAGATCTCCACACACACACACACACACACACACACACACACGTGCACTGCCACAGAGGACAGCAACTTTCAGTACAGGCCTCTCGGAACATGAAAGGAGTGATCAGATGGAAAAGGGGAACATTCCAGAAAACAGCTGCAGCTTCTCTCCGCTGGTTAACACCCCCGTCAATAACTCGGTCTGTTGGCCTCTGTCAGGCAGCAGCGCACAGATTCACACAGGGGGCTTTCCGTGGAGCAGCTGTGCTGAGGATAGCAGAGTGCGCATTTGTCTGCGAGGCACAGCTGGGACACGCGAAACGTAAACAAGGGCTGAGGAGAGCTGACACAAGTTGGGGGGGGTGGGGGTTGCCGACACCAATGCCACAGACAGTGGGCAGATGGGCGAAACTATTGCCAATGGCTCTCCCGGCCTCCCATCTTCCACCCTCCATAAACTTGAGCTCATCCAGAACTCTGCTGCCCGTATTCGAACTCGCACCGAGTCCCGTTCACCCACACCCCCCCACCAGTGCTCGCTGACCTACATTGGCTCCCGGTTCGGCAACGCCTCGGTTTTAAAATTCTCATCCTTGTGTTCAAATCCCTCCATGGCCTCCCTATCTCTGTGGCCTCTCTCAGGCCCTACAACCCTCCGAGATCTCTGCGCTCCTCCAATTCTGGCCTCTTGCACATTCCCGAGTTCCATCGCTCCACCATCGGCGGCCGTGCCTTCAGCTGTTTGGGCCCTAAGCTCTGGAATTCTCTCCCTGAACCTCTCCACCTCTCTCCCCTCCTTTAAGGCACACCTTAAAACCTACCTCTTCGGCCAAGCTTTTGGTCACCTGTCCTAATATCTCCTTATGTGGCTCGGTGTCAAATTTTGTTTGATAATCGCTCCTGTGAAGCGCCTTGGGACGTTTTACTACATTGAAGGCAAGCTGTTATTGAAAGAGCTTGCATTTATGTGGTGCCTTCCACATCCTCAGGACGTTCCAAAGCTCTTTACAGACAATGGAATACTTTTGAAGCATAGTCAGTGTTGCTTTGTAGGGGAACACAGCACCCAATTTGTGCACAGCGGTGAGGTAATTACCGGTTAATCTGTCGCTGATTGAGGGATGAATGTTGTGCAGGACACTTGGAGAATTCCCACGGTCTTCGAATAGTGCCAAGGGATCTTTTACATTCCCCGAACAGGCAGACGGGGCCTCGGTTTAATGTCCCAATGAGAGGGCGACACCTCTGACAGTGCAGCACTCCCTCAGTCCTGCACTGGGGGATCGGCCTGGAAACCATGACTTTCGTGTTCAGAGAGCCAAAAAATGCCACCACTGTGGGGGACAAGTGACACAGAGAAAGGCAGTGAGTGATGCAGAGACCGCGTGGAGGTGAGTGACCCAGAGCAACAGTGCGGCAGTAAAGGCACAGTGAAAGGAAGAAAGAAAGACGTGCATTTATATAGCGCCTTTCACAACCTCAGGACGTCCCAGAGCTCCTCACAGCCGACAGAGTGCTTTTTTTGAAGTTGTGACGTAGGAAACGCAGCAGTCAATTTGCGCACAGCAAGATCCCACAAACCAGCAATGTGATAATGGCAGCAATTTTAACCTAACCCGCCCGCCGGGACCCTGACGGGATCGGGTGCAACGCTGGTTTTACATCCGCCCGATTTTACTCTCCGTTGACTTCAGTATTGGACGGGGTGTAAAACCAGCGTTCCACCCGATCCCGAGGGATTCTCACCTGGCGAGTGAGGTTAAAATGAACCTCTTATGACCAGATAATCTGTTTTTTTTTTGTGGTGTTGGTTGAGGTATGAATGCTGGCCAGGATACCGGGGAAAACGGGAGACGGTAGTTTAGAGGAGAGGAGGAGAGGAGGTGAGAGGCGCCGAGGGGAGGGGATGGGAGGGGAGGAAAGGAGAGGAAGGAAAGGGAGGTAAGAGGAGGGGAGGGGATGGGAGGGGAGAGGAGTAGAGAGGAGAGGAGGGGTGGCGAGGGGAGAGGAGAGGAGGAGGGGAGTGGAGGGAAGGCGAGAGGAGAGGAGATGAGGGATGGGGAGGGGAGGAGAGGAGAGATGACATTGGAAGGGGAGGAGAGGAGAGGAAGGAAGGCGAGGTGAGAGGAGAGAAGGGGAGAGGAGGAGAGGAAAAGAGGGGAGGGGATGGGAGGGGAGAGGAGTGGAAGAGAGGAGGGGTTGGGAGGGGAGAGGAGTGGAGGAGAGGAGGGGTTGGGAGGGGAGAGGAGGGGATGGGAGAGGAGGGGATGGGAGGGGAGAGGATAGGAGGGGAGAGGAGGGGATGGGAGGGGAGATGAGGGGAGATGAGGGGAGAGGAGGGGATGGGAGGGGAGATGAGGGGAGGGGATGGGAGATGAGGGGAGAGGAGGGGATGGGAGGGGAGGGGATGGGAGTGGAATCGGAGAGGAAGGGATGTGATGGGAGATGAGGGGAGGGGAGGGGAAGGGAGAGGAGGGGAGGGGATGGGAGAGGAGGGGAGAGGAGAGGAGGGGAGGGGATGGGAGAGGAGGGGAGAGGAGAGGAGGGGATGGGAGGGGAGAGGAGGGGAGGGGATGGGAGAGGAGGGGAGAGGAGAGGAGGGGAGGGGATGGGAGGGGAGAGGAGTGGAGGAGAGGAGGGGATGGGAGGGGAGATGAGGGGATGGGAGGGGAGATGAGGGGAGAGGAGTGGATGGGATAGGAGGGGATGGGAGGGGAGGGGAGAGTAGGGGATGGGAGTGGAATCGGAGAGGAAGGGATGGGAGGGGATGTGACGGGAGATGAGTGGAGAGGAGGGGAGGAGATGAGGGGAGGGGAGGAGATGGGAGAGGAGGGGAGGGGATGGGAGAGGAGGGGAGAAGAGGGGATGGGAGAGGAGGGGAGAAGAGGGGATGGGAGAGGAGGGGAGAAGAGGGGACGGGAGATGAGTGGAGAGGAGGGGAGGAGATGAGGGGAGGGGAGGAGATGGGAGAGGAGGGGAGGGGAGAGGAGGGGATGTGATGGGAGATGAGGGGAGGGGAGGGGAAGGGAGAGGAGGGGAGAGGAGGGGAGGGGATGGGAGAGGAGGGGAGAGGAGAGGAGGGGAGGGGATGGGAGAGGAGGGGAGGGGAGAGGAGGGGAGGGGATGGGAGAGGAAAGACCATAACCGAAATGAAAAGTTGGGCTGGATGTGCACCAATCACTGAAGGAGCAATCTGCAGAATATGACAGAGAAGCCGCCTTCTGAGCTGTTAGCACAGGAATGTGTCAGTAAGACAGCTGCTCTCACCAGTCCTGGCTCGCTGCCATTCCCCCCCCTTCCCCCTATCCCCCCCCCGGCTCAGTGTAACATGATCTGCTGGAGCCCTTCCAACAGCCCAGCCTTGGCAGTGATGCTGGCAACAGGGTACAGCAGCTGTTTGGCAGCGAGCTTTGAACATGTTTTCAGTCAGAGACACGCTGTCTGCTCCTCCCTAACACTCACAGAGAGCAGGCTGGGAGTCAAAAGGGTGGGGGTCAGGTGAATTCAGGCCCCACGGAGTGGGAGGATGATTCCTGCGGTCTCTCTTCACCAGCCCCTATCGACGTGCCCAGTTTGAGAATCTTCCCCCCCCCCCCCCCCAACATCCTCCCTCCTCTTCCAAAAGCTTAACGCCCAGTTGGAGTTTTTTTTTAAATTCGTTCCGGGGATATGGGCTGCCGTTTATTGCCCATCCCTAATTGCCCTTGAGAAGGTGGTGGTGAGCCGCCTTCTTGAACCGCTGCAGTCCGTGTGGTGAAGGTTCTCCCACAGTGCCGTTAGGGAGGGCGTTCCAGGATTTTGACCCAGCGACGATGAAGGAACGGCCGATATTTGTCCAAGTCGGGACGGTGTGTGACTCGGAGGGGAGCTCGGCGATGGTGGTGCTCCCCTGGGCCTGCCGCCCTTGTCCTTTCAAGTGGTGGGGGTCGCGGGTTTGGGAACCGCAGTCCCACGAGTGAAGGGTTCTATCCACCACCTCACACAAGAGGCCGGTCTTCACATGTTTTTTTTTTAAATTCGTTCACGGGATGTGGGCGTCGCTGGCAAGGCCGGCATTTATTGCCCATCCCTAGTGAGATTTTACAACTGAGTGGCTTGCTAGGCCATTAAGAATCAACCACATTGCTGTGGGTCTGGAGTCACATATAGGCCAGACCGGGTAAGGGCGGCAGGTTTCCTTCCCTAAAGGGCATTAGTGAACCAGATGGGTTTTTACGACAATCCGGTAGTTTCATGGCCATCATTACTGATACTAGTATTTTAATTCCAGATTTTTTAAATTCAATTAATTTTATTTTAATTAATTGAATTTAAATTCGCCAGCCGCCATGGCGGGATTTGAACTCGTGGCTCTGGATTTTAGTCCAGGCCTCTGGATTACGAGCCCAGTAACATAACCACTACGCTACCGTACCCCTATGTGAGGCCGGACAGTAAGAGTCAGCGGGAGATCAGGCACTGGGACGCCCAGGGGGTGCAGAACATGACTGCAGTGGCCCCCCCGTTTGCTGCCCCGACTGAGACCAGCTAACTCAGGAATCAGAGCTGGGGCTTTCTCGGCCTGTAGCGGCTCAGGCTACAGGGGTCATCGGCAGGTTAACGCTCCACCCCACCACCAACTACCGAGGCCGCACACGGCTATGTCCTGAGCCATCAGCGCAGCTCAGAAGTTCCTTTTCATTTCTGTTAACACCATCAACATCCTGGGGGTCACCATTGACCAGAAACTGAACTGGACCAGCCATATAAATACTGTGGCTACGAGAGCAGGTCAGAGGCTGGGTATTCTGCGGCGAGTGACTCACCTCCTGACTCCCCAAAGCCTTTCCACCATCTACAAGGCACATGTCAGGAGTGTGATGGAATACTCTCCACTTGCCTGGATGAGTGCAGCTCCAACAACTCAAGAAGCTCGACACCATCCAGGACAAAGCAGCCCGCTTGATTGGCACCCCATCCACCACCCTAAACATTCACTCCCTTCACCACCGGCGCACAGTGGCTGCAGTGTGTACCATCCACAGGATGCACTGCAGCAACTCGCCAAGGCTTCTTCGACAGCACCTCCCAAACCCGTGACCTCTACCACCTAGAAGGACAAGGGCAGCAGGCACATGGGAACAACACCACCTGCACGCTCCCCTCCAAGTCACACACCATCCCGACTTGGAAATATATCGGCCGTTCCTTCATCGTCGCTGGGTCAAAATCCTGGAACTCCCTCCCTAACAGCACTGTGGGAGAACCTTCACCACACGGACTGCAGCGGTTCAAGAAGGCGGCTCACCACCACCTTCTCAAGGGCAATTAGGGATGGGCAATAAATGCTGGCCTCGCCAGCGACGCCCACATCCCATGAACGAATAAAAGAAAAGAAAGAAAGATAGTAAGAACTTGCATTTATATAGCGCCTTTCACGACCTCAGGACATCCCAAAGCGCTTTACAGCCAATGAAGTACTTTTGAACTTGTGATATAGAGAAACACGGCAGGCAATTTGTGCACAGCAAGATCCCACGAACAGCAATGTGATGATGACCAGTGAATCTGCTTTAGGTACTGATTGTCGTATAAATATTGGCCGGGACACTGGGAAGAATTCCCTGATCCTCTTCGAAATAGTGCCTTGGGATCTGGTGTCGTCCTTGTAAATCCAGTGGTGGTGTTCCCCAATTTTCCCCAATTAATGGGAGGGGAATGTTGGGGTCAGATTTGCCGCACTGACCCACCTCCATTTATACCCTGTGGGTGTTATTCGGATTGGCGATTCCCACGGAGTAAAATTTGGGTGGGCATTTTGTCGGGGTGAGTTTGCGGTGGGAATGCGCCCCTCCCGACTCAATTTTCCTGTAGTCACCGCACCCAGTAAAGCTCCAGGCATGGGAAGAGGAAAATCTGCCTCATGTGAGCACCCCCCCAACCCCCGATTTTAACCTAACCCGCCCGGAGGGTACATGCAGGGTTCGGGATCAGATGCCTGATTCCCACCCCTTCCGATTTTACGCTCCATTGACTTCACCGGAGAGCAAAATCGTACGGAGCATAAAACGGGCACCTGACCTGAACCCTCCGTGTTCCCGTCGGACGGGTCGGGATAAGATGGGGGCCAGGTTGTCCCATCTATAGAAATTTACAGGCCGCACATTCAAAATCCAAACTAGCCACTGGCCGTAGGTTGTGGAAGTCCTTTCGCTAAAAGCAAAATAAGAAAGAACTTTCATTTATATAGCGCCTTTCACGGCCTCAGGACGTCCCAAAGCACTTTAGAACCAATGAAGTACTTTTTTTGTTTCACGTGCGGTCACTGTTGTAAAGTAGGGAAAGTCGGCAGCCAAATTTGCGCACAGCAAGATCCCACAAACCGCAATGCAATGATGAGGAGATAGTCTGTTGGTTGAGGGATAAATATTGGCCAGGACACCGGGGAGAACTCCCCTGCTCTTCTTCGAAATGGAGCCATGGGATCTTTTACATCCAGCTGAGAGGGCAGACGGGGCCTCGGTTTAAGGTCTCATCCAGAAGATGGCAGAAGGAATGGCTGGGAGCAGGAGCCTGTCACTGAAATAGCATTTTCCCCTGATCATCCTGGCCAGCGGCCAGTAGCACAAAGGCAAATTGACCTGTAATTGGACAGAAATGATATTACGTTTAATATCGCTGTCTGCTTGAATGCTGGGAGATTAAATTAATGTTGTAATCTATTCATTTTTTGCCTGTAACAAAACGTTTCAGAGATTGCTGCTGAGATGAAGATTTGCAATGCATGTGCATGAAGACAGTCACCATTAAATAATCCCCCAGCGACCGCAACCCGGTTTTATATTCGGGTTTAACTTGGGTGCGTAAAAGTACAGGTTTCCCACTGGGAATGCAAAGTTCGAACATTTTGCAGCTGCGACCCCAAAAGAACAACTATTTTCAACTCCCGCCCGCCCCCAACCCACCCGTTCTTGGGGGGTTAAAATCACCCCCCCACCCCCACCAAGAGAGGTTGCCTTGCTCAGTGGAATGGCCCGATTTGCACACAGTGAGCCACACAATGCAGCATTGAAGGGGAATTAGTCGCATTTGCCCAATGCGTGGAGGGGAGTGTAATTTTAACCTAACTGGCCGGACGGGAGTCCCACGGGATCGGGTGGCCCTAACCCTAACCCTAACCCTAATGCTGATTTTACACCCCGTCCAAAATTCATTGAGTTCAACGGAGAATAAAATCGGGGCGGTGGGCGGGGGGTGTGAAACCAGAATCACACTCGACCCCGTCTGTCTCCCGACGGGCGGATTAGGTTAAAATTGCCCCCTTCGAAGACGGGAGAGCGTTGTCCCTCTCTTTCCCTAGTGTGTGCAACCCTAGTGTTTTAAGAGAGCGACTCCGTATTGGCCGACGAGCCGAACCTGCTGCTGTTGGGAATTTCGAGTGCAGGAGCTGTCCATTTTGGGAAAAGGCTGTAATAACCAGTTGGCGATGCCCATGCCCGCCCCCGAGGGACCAGCCGTTACCGGAGGACAGACACGCAGTCAGGCCAACAAAGCAAAGGTCCTTTATTCAGAAACCCGACAGCAGAACGTTTAGGGACGTGTAACAGGCTCCTGTATCCCCCAGAGGGGGGCGGGGGGTGCGGGCGGGGGGAGAAAGTTGCCAGCCGCTTAGGACACACACACAAGAGAAAAAAGAACTCCTTGGCACTGGGAGGGCAGCAGCTGACACCGTCACATCATCATCCCATTCCACACCGCTGTCGGAAATCTCTCCGCGCAGCCACCAGCCGTCCTCGCTAATCGACAGATATTCCCTCTCTTTTCCCATGCGGGATAAATTATATTAAACGAGCTCCGGCTGGGAACTCCATTTTGGAGCAGCGTCATTTTTTTTTGATCACCATTCAGTTAATGAACAACGGATGGATTTTTCTTTTTTAAGACACTTTTATTGGGTGATTGTTTTTGCTTTTATTAACTGCCTCTTTACAAGGTGCATTTCTCACCTGCCCCTGCTTTTAGTTTCACACATCCCACCATTGGCTCAGAAAGCAGAGGTCACCCTGACGAGTTTAACTGCTCCATCAGGCCTCGCTAACTGCGATGCTGGCCACACTGGCCTCGGGCCTCAGTTAGGCCGCTAGCCGCTGTCACTAACACACAAGCTTCCCTCTGCACTTCAGCCCCATTAAAGAAGGAACTTGCATTTATATAGCGCCTTTCACAACCTCAGGACGTCCCAAAGCGCTTTACAGCCAATGGAGTGCTTTTTTTGAAGTGTAGTCGCTGCTGTAATGCGGAAACTAATTTGCGCACAGCAAGATCCCACAAACAGCGCTGGGATAAATGACCAGATAATCTGTTTTTAGTGACGTTGGTTGAGGGATAAATAGTGGCCCAGGGCACAACAACAACAACTTGCATTTATATAGCGGCTTTAACGTAGTAAAATGTCCCAAGGTGTTCCACTGGAGCGATTATCAAACAAACATTTGACACCGAGCCACCTAAGGAGATATTAGGACAGGTGACCAAATGCTTGGTCAAAGAGGTGGGTTTTAAGGAGCGACTTAAAGGAGGAGAGAGAGGCGGAGAGGTTTAGGGAGGGAATTCCAGAGCTTAGGGCCCGAGCAGCTGAAGGCACGGCCGCCAATGGTGGAGCGATGGAAATCGGGGATGCGCAAGAGGCCGGAATTGGAGGAGCGCAGAGATCTCGGAGGGAACTCCCCTGCTTCTCTCCGAAGTCGTGCCGTGGGGGATCTTTTACGCCCACCTGAGAGGGCAGACGGGGCCTTGGTTCAACGTCTTATCCGAAAGACGGCACCTCTGGCAGTGCAGCATTCCGGCAGGTCAGTCAGAGCCATAGAACGCTCCATGGCAACCAGTCACACCAATCACAAATTGGCTTGTGGAAGCACAGTTCAGGCATAACATCAGCAGAACACTTTACCATTGACTGCTGACATTGAACTAATTCTTAGTGTAACCCTTTCAACTGCTAGCTGCATCCCTGGTTCTTGCAAGAAAGAACTTGTAATATATAGCGCCTTTCAGATGCTCAGGACGTTCCAAAGCACTTTACAGCCAATGAAGTACTTTTTGAAGTGTAGTCACTCTTGTAATGTAGGGAAACGCGGCAGCCAATTTGCGCACAGCAAGATCCCGCAAACAGCGATGAGATGAATAAGCTGTTAATATTTTTCGGTGATGTTGGTTGAGGGATAAATGTTAGCCAAGGCACCGGGGAGAACTCCCCTTCTCTTCTTCAATTGGCTGCCACGTTTCCTACATTACAACAGTGACTCTCCTTCAAAAAGCGCTTCGGGAGGTCGTGAAAGGTGCTATAGAAATGCAAGTTCTTTCTAAATAGTGCCGCAGGGTCTCTTGTGACCAGCTGAATGGGCCGACAGGAGCTCAGTTTAACACCTCATCCAAAATACAGCGACCCCAGCAACGCAGCAGCTCCCTCACTGAAGCGTCAGCCGAGATTACAGGCTGAAGCCTGGTGGAGTGGGGTTTGAACCCATGACCTTCTGACTCTGACGTAAGAGTGCCACCAGCGAGCCAAACTGACACAACCGGCACCAAAAACACAACATGGATCGGATGTTCCTTGCGGGTCAGGTGATATAAAGGTTAGCCCCACGCTCCCAGTGTCACCTTTCAACTGTGGTCCACGTAAGGCAAGTCTCAACTCTATTGGCTCCTCGGCTACGTAACACGTGACTGCATCGTTCGGGAGGCACAATGGGACGTCCTAAAAGGTGTGATAAGGCGCTATATAAATGCAAGTTTGTTCTCCCCTTCTCCTCCTGCTACAGTTTCCTTGTCAAAATGGTTAAAAGCGGCAGTTTGAATATAGCCGAGTGACATTGATATACACCAAGTATACGTACAACCGCACAAGGCGATTTTGAGATAATTGGCCAAAAAAAACCAGGGGCGAGATGAGGAGAAATATTTTTACGCGGCGCATTGTTATGATCTGCAACGCGCTGCCTGAAAGGGCGGTGGAAGCAGATTCAATAGTAACTTTGAAAAGGGTATTGGATAAATACTTGAAAAGGACAACATTTTGCAGGGCTATTTGGGTAGTGGGAATAATTGGTCAGCTCTTACAAAGGGCCAGCACAGGCACGATGGGCCGAACGGCCTCCTGCTGTCCTGTATGATGTACAACCACCCAGCAGGAAGTTGCAGTGTTAACAGAAAAAATTGTAAATGTTAAAATAGATGAGGATATCATCTTAGATAGAATTAGAAAACTTAAAATAGATCGGGCTGCCAGCCCAGATGACATCCGACCGAGGGTCCTGAAAGAGACGGGGCATGTGCTTTGCGAGCCCCTTGCCCGTGTCTTTAACTGATCGCAAGAGTCGGGGGGCTTGTTTGTTTCCACTAGATAGGTTAGGGAGGACCAGGAGTCACAATCTCCGGTTATGTAAAGGCAGAATTAGATGGATGTTAGGCGGCTCTTCTTTTCCCAGAGAATAGTGGGCCTGTGGAACAGGCTGCCGGCTCGTGCGGTGAATGCTGATTCGCTGAATTCCTTCAAGCGAGAGCTGGACCTGTTTCTGACCGGGGCGGAGATCACCTCGTACAGGGGGTGGGTGCCTTAATGTTAATCAGGGCCAGGGCGGTCTCCTGGACTGGTTAATCAGGGCCAGGGCGGTCTCCTGGACTAGTTAATCAGGGCCAGGGTGATCTCCTGGACTAGTTAATCAGGGCCAGGGTGATCTCCTGGACTAGTTAATCAGGGCCAGGGCGGTCTCCTGGACTAGTTAATCAGGGCCAGGGCGGTCTCCTGGACTAGTTAATCAGGGCCAGGGTGATCTCCTGGACTAGTTAATCAGGGCCAGGGCGGTCTCCTGGACTAGTTAATCAGGGCCAGGGCGGTCTCCTGGACTGGTTAATCAGGGCCAGGGCGGTCTCCTGGACTGGTTAATCAGGGCCATGGCGGTCTCCTGGACTGGTTAATCAGGGCCAGGGCGGTCTCCTGGACTAGTTAATCAGGGCCAGGGCGGTCTCCTGGACTGGTTAATCAGGGCCAGGGCGGTCTCCTGGACTAGTTAATCAGGGCCAGGGCGGTCTCCTGGACTGGTTAATCAGGGCCAGGGCGGTCTCCTGGACTAGTTAATCAGGGCCAGGGCGGTCTCCTGGACTAGTTAATCAGGGCCATGGTGATCTCCTGGACTAGTTAATCAGGGCCAGGGCGGTCTCCTGGACTAGTTAATCAGGGCCATGGTGATCTCCTGGACTAGTTAATCAGGGCCAGGGCGGTCTCCTGGACTAGTTAATCAGGGCCAGGGTGATCTCCTGGACTAGTTAATCAGGGCCATGGTGATCTCCTGGACTAGTTAATCAGGGCCAGGGTGATCTCCTGGACTAGTTAATCAGGGCCAGGGTGATCTCCTGGACTGGTTAATCAGGGCCAGGGTGATCTCCTGGACTGGTTAATCAGGGCCAGGGTGATCTCCTGGACTGGTTAATCAGGGCCAGGGTGATCTCCTGGACTAGTTAATCAGGGCCAGGGCGGTCTCCTGGACTAGTTAATCAGGGCCAGGGTGATCTCCTGGACTGGTTAATCAGGGCCAGGGTGATCTCCTGGACTAGTTAATCAGGGCCAGGGTGATCTCCTGGACTGGTTAATCAGGGCCAGGGTGATCTCCTGGACTAGTTAATCAGGGCCATGGTGATCTCCTGGACTAGTTAATCAGGGCCAGGGCGGTCTCCTGGACTGGTTAATCAGGGCCAGGGTGATCTCCTGGACTGGTTAATCAGGGCCAGGGCGGTCTCCTGGACTGGTTAATCAGGGCCAGGGTGATCTCCTGGACTGGTTAATCAGGGCCAGGGTGATCTCCTGGACTGGTTAATCAGGGCCAGGGTGATCTCCTGGACTAGTTAATCAGGGCCAGGGCGGTCTCCTGGACTAGTTAATCAGGGCCAGGGTGATCTCCTGGACTGGTTAATCAGGGCCAGGGTGATCTCCTGGACTAGTTAATCAGGGCCAGGGTGATCTCCTGGACTGGTTAATCAGGGCCAGGGTGATCTCCTGGACTAGTTAATCAGGGCCATGGTGATCTCCTGGACTAGTTAATCAGGGCCAGGGCGGTCTCCTGGACTGGTTAATCAGGGCCAGGGTGATCTCCTGGACTGGTTAATCAGGGCCAGGGCGGTCTCCTGGACTGGTTAATCAGGGCCAGGGTGATCTCCTGGACTGGTTAATCAGGGCCAGGGTGATCTCCTGGATTAGATTTGATGACCTAAAGGGGTTGGAGAGGAATTTTTCCAGATTTTATGTTCCCTTAATTGGCCTGGATTTTTTTTCTGTATTTTTCGCCTCTCCCGGGAGGTTTACGTGGCTCCGGATGGGGTCGGGGAGTGTATGTGTCGTGAGCGACAGGCTCTTTCCCTGCCCTTCATTATTCACGCGAACCCGCCCGACTCTCCGACAGACGCTGCCCCCCACCACCACCACCACCCCACCCCCCCCACCCCCCACAGGCGATCCAGTGCGCCAGGGAGATCTCCGCTACGGAGATCACGCAGCTTCAGCTGATTGCATGGATTGAAGGACAACAGAGGCAACACGACCGCAAAATCCAGTGAAGGTCCACAAAGCCCCGTCCCTCTGCAGTGCCCCGAGTAACAACAGAGCTCCTGTTCCCTGTGGACTTTCGACGGGTTTTTACCAGCGCCTGAAACCCCATTGAGATGGGCAGCTGATCAGAAGACTGCAGCTGCACTGCAGCATTCTTGCATAGATTGGCATAGAAACAGGAGGAGGCCATTCAGCCCCCTCGAGCCTGTTCCGCTATTCAATTAGATCATGGCTGATCTGTATCTTAACTCCACCTACCTGCCATGGTTCCCTAACCCTTAATACCTTTGCCAAACAAAAAATGATCAATCTCAGTTTTGACATTTCCAATTGATCCCCCAGCCTCAACAGCTATTTGGGGGGGAGAGAGTTCTAGATTCCCACTCCCCTTTGTGCGAAGAAATGCTTCCCGACATCACCCCTGAACGGCCCAGCTCTAATTTTAAGGTTATGCCCCCCCCTTGTTCTGGACTCCCCCCCCCCACCAGAGGAAATAGTTTCTATCTACCCTCTCGATTCCTTCGACCACCTCAATTAGATCGCCCCTTAATCTTCTATGCTCTGTGCAACCTGTCCTCATAATTTAACTCTTTTAGCCCCGGTATCATTCTGGTGAACCTGCGCTGCACCCCCTCCAAGGCCAGTATGTCCCTCCTTCCTGAGGTGGGGTGGCCAGAACTGAACGCGGTGCTCCAGATGGGGCTCTAACCAGATCCTTGCACAGCTGTGACATAGCTTCGCGCCCCTTTTGTATTCCAAGTCCCCTCAAGATGAAGGCCGATGTCCCATTAGGCTATTTAATCATTGGTCCATCCACGGCCGACAATGGAAGGAGAACCAGGGGCAGGGCAGCTAGGATTTTCCAGTAAGTCACCCACTGACGCATGGTGCGGGGGCGTTGAGGGGGGGGGACGACGGTGCCAAGCGGGTGCCACAGACCCTCGGAGAAATCCACCCGCCATTCCTGGTCCGCGGAATCCTCTTCTCTCCTCACCTCCCTTGCCTTTCAACAACAGGACGCTTAGCGAGACATGCTCCGAGTCGAGACTCACTTTCCCTTGCCAGTTGACAAGCGGGGGCTGTGCTCCCCGAGTCCGACAAATGGGGTTCGTTTCCAGTGATTTATTCCTCGCTCGTGTAAAAAAAAAAAGCCGAATCCCCTTTCTCGCTGCCTCGGCATCTATTTCAGCTGTTCCTCATCCCCCCTACCCACCCCTTCCGGCCCCCCCCCCTCCCCCTCCCCCCCCACCCTGCCCCCTCTCCTCCAGCCCCTTAGCTGTGATTGTGCGTGTTAAAAAAAAAGTGCCCTTTCACCTCTGACCTCGCTGCTGCAGCATGACCCTTGACCCACCAGGGAGCAGGGCCAAATCGTTGGCTGCGCTCTGTCCGCTCGGCACAGCCAGGTTCGGAAGAAGACGAGAATTTTAATGCGTAACAGGTACAACCCACAATCTGTGTCGAGTTAGCCGTTCCCCTTCGAGCAGAGAAGGTTACGGTGGAGCTCTAATAAAGGTTTTAAAACCGTGAAGGGTTTTGAGAGAGCAAATAAGGAGAAATTGTTTCCAGTGTTGGGAGGATCGGACACAGATTTAAGATAATTAGCAAAAGAACGGCGAGACGAGCAAAGACATTTTACGCAGCGAGTTGTGACGATCTGGAACGCACCGCCTGAAAGGAAGCAGATTCAATCGTAACTTTCAAAAGGGAATTGGATAAATACTTGAAGGGGAAAAATTTGCACGGC